>NW_026518649.1:12500-23713 GCF_027409825.1 Scomber japonicus | reverse complement strand
AGGAAAGGAGTAAGGAGGGAGGGAGGAAAGGAGGAAGGAAGGAAAGGAGGAAAAGAGGAAGGAAGGAAAGGAGGAAAAGAGGAAGGAAGGAAGGAAAGGAGTCAGGAGGGAGGAAGGGTGGGAGGATGGAAGGAAGGAAGGGAAGGAAAGGAGGAAAAGAGGAAGGAAGGAAAGGAGGAAAAGAGGAAGGAAGGAAGGAAAGGAGTCAGGAGGGAGGAAGGGTGGGAGGAAGGAAGGAAGGAAGGAAGGAAAGAAAGGAGTAAGAAGGGAGGGAGGAAGGAAAAGAGGACGGAAAGGAAGGAAACCTGATTTTTATTAGTTTTGAAATCGTTTGGTCCCTAAAATCGTAATCACGATCAAATTTCGATTAATTGAGCAGCCTTAGTTTATACTGAGTGTAAAACTAGAGTATAAATAAAATTGAGCAGTAATTTAAGTATTTTTTCTTAACCAGTGACTTTCATTTCATTTGTATGTTTTCTTGATCAATTTTAAACGACTGATTTTCCCTTTTTTAATTAATTGTATTCCTGGTGTGTAGCTATCGTTCTCTATTAATGCAGATTTAATCCATTTTTAATGAGTTTCTTCTCTCTTGAATCCATGATGTCACTGTATGTTTAGCGTCCGGTGTAGATGAAATCTAAAAAAAGATAAAAAATACAAGCAGATTAGTTTATTGAGAAAGTAGAAATGGTTTGATGATGCTCCCTGAAACCAGACTGTAAATGTGTTTATTTTAGGGCTGTCAGTGTTAACGCGTTAATCACGATTAGATTAATGCAATCCATAACGCGTTAATTTTTTAAAATCACATTTTAATGTTGCAAGCCTTTTTGTCCCTTCTCCTCCCCCGTAGACGGCTCCTCTAGCTGTAGCGCTATGCTTTGAAGTGGCCTCCTGCAGTAAACCTACCGCGCTGATGGAAAGTAAGAGAGCTACTGGACTTTTGAACGGCTTGTTTAACTTTAAAACACTTCCAGACGCTTCAGTTGACAAGTCAAAAGTAAAATGCAACCTGTGTCAAACGGAGTTTAACTACCACCGGAGTACGTGGAGTTTGAGTTAGCACCTCCACGCTAAACACCCAGGTGCAGCCAAGCCAGCCTCAGCTCCACCAAAGGACCATTTTGGAGTGTGGGAGTCGCAGCAGAGCCGTGATTGATTCCCAGTTAAGACACTCTGGTAAGAAATGCTTTACATTATGGGCTTAAAACTGCCTTCAAATGGAAAATAACAGGAGTTTAAACATGCAATTCAAAACGCGATTAATCGTGATTAACTATGGAAATTCTGCGATTAATCTCGATTAAAAAAAAATATCATTTGACAGCCCTAAAAATTATATATATTTATTAATGCAGCTATTTATATGATTTTAACATTTGTCCACTCTTCTCTTTATTTTCCCCACAGGCTTATAATAAAATTGAGGTTATTAAAATACAATAAAATTCAGATGTGAGTCATGCTGGTTTTATTTTGAAGGTGGTGTTGGTTTTATTTTGAAGGTGGGGTTTTCCCGTCTTACCACGGTAGTACTCTGGGTTGAAGTTTTCGTAGATGGGGTAAAGAGGATTCTCCTGTTCGCTACGATGTTTTCTGGCTCTCAGCACGTCACGCACACACTGATGCAGGAAGGCGTACTGGCACTGCAACGCACACACACACACACACACACACACACACACACACACACACACGGACACACACACACACACACACACACACACACACACACACACACACACACACGGACAGGGAAAAGTTTAATTAACACCTTTTATATGGATTACTGGAAAAAGTTGTGTTTCTGTACCAATGTACTGCCGATATAGCTTTTAGTAGTAATTCCCCTAGGAAGGAGGGAGGGAGAAAGGAAAGGAGGAAGGGAGGAAGGAAAGGAGGAAGGTAGGAAGGAAAGAAGAAGGAAGGGAGAGAGGAGGAAGGGAGGAAAGGAAAGAACTAAGGAGGGAGGAAAAGAAGGAAGGAAAGAAGGAGGGAGGGAGGAAGGGAGGAGGATAGAAGGGAGGGAGGAGGGGAGGGAGGAAAGAAAAGAAGGAAGGAAAGGAAAGGAAGGACGGAGGAAAGAAGGAAGGGAGGAAGGGAGGAGGATAGAAGGGAGGGAGGAGGGGAGGGAGGAAAGACAAGAAGGAAGGAAAGGAAAGGAAGGAAGGATGGAGGAAAGAAGGAAGGAAGGACAGAGGAAAGAAGGAATGGAGGAAGGTAGGAAGGAAGAAATGAAGGTAGGAAGGAGGGAAGGAAAGAAAGAAAGGAGGAAGGTAGGAAGGAAGAAATGAAGGTAGGAAAGAGGGAAGGAAAGAAGGAGGGAAGGAGGGAAGGAGGAAAGAAGGAAAGAAGGAAGGACCAGTCAAAACAGACGGGGTCAAATTGACCCGGGAGGACGACAGGAAGTTTAAATGCTGGTTTTAGGGTGTGTACCTCGGTCTGGACCATGTGCTGGCGGTGCAAGGAAGGGAGGAAGGAAAGGAAGGAAGGAAGGGAGGAAAGAAGGATTTAGAGTGTGTACCTCGGTCTGGACCATGTGCTGGCGGTGCAAGGAAGGGAGGAAGGAAAGGAAGGAAGGAAAGGAAGGAAGGATTTAGGGTTTGTACCTCGGTCTGGACCATGTGCTGGCGGTGCAAGGAAGGGAGGAAGGAAGGAAGGAAAGAAAGGAAGGAAGGATTTAGGGTGTGTACCTCGGTCTGGACCATGTGCTGGCGGTGCAAGGAAGGGAGGAAGGAAAGGAAGGAAGGAAAGGAAAGAAGGATTTAGGGTGTGTACCTCGGTCTGGACCATGTGCTGGCGGTGCAAGGAAGGGAGGAAGGAAAGGAAGGAAGGGAGGAAAGAAGGATGTAGGGTGTGTACCTCGGTCTGGACCATGTGCTGGCGGTGCAAGGAAGGGAAGAAGGAAGGGAAGGAAGGAAAGGAAGGGAGGGAGGAAAGGGAGGAAGGATGTAGGGTGTGTACCTCGGTCTGGACCATGTGCTGGCGGTGCAAGGAAGGGAGGAAGGAAAGGAAGGAAGGAAGGGAGGAAAGAAGGATTTAGAGTGTGTACCTCAGTCTGGACCATGTGCTGGCGGTGCAAGGAAAGGAGGAAGGAAAGGAAGGAAGGAAAGGAAAGAAGGATGTAGGGTGTGTACCTCGGTCTGGACTATGTGCTGGCGGTGCAAGGAAGGGAGGAAGGAAAGGAAGGAAAAGAAGGAAGGATTTAGGGTGTGTACCTCGGTCTGGACCATGTGCTGGCGGTGCAAGGAAGGGAGGAAGGAAAGGAAGGAAGGGAGGAAAGAAGGATGTAGGGTGTGTACCTCGGTCTGGACCATGTGCTGGCGGTGCAAGGAAGGGAGGAAGGAAAGGAAGGAAGGATGTAGGGTGTGTACCTCGGTCTGGACCATGTGCTGGCGGTGCAAGGAAGGGAGGAAGGAAAGGAAGGAAGGAAAGGAAGGAAGGAAAGGAAGGAAGGAAAGGAAGGAAGGATTTAGGGTGTGTACCTCGGTCTGGACCATGTGCTGGCGGTGCAAGAAAAGGAAGAAGGAAGGAAGGAAGGAAGGAAAGGAAGGAAGGATTTAGGGTGTGTACCTCGGTCTGGACCATGTGCTGGCGGTGCAAGGAAGGGAGGAAGGAAAGGAAGGAAGGGAGGAAAGAAGGATTTAGAGTGTGTACCTCGGTCTGGACCATGTGCTGGCGGTGCGAGGAAGGGAGGAAGGAAGGAAGGAAGGATTTAGGGTGTGTACCTCGGTCTGGACCATGTGCTGGCGGTGCGAGGAAGGAAGGGAGGAAGGATGGGAGGAAGGAAGGGAGGAAGGAAGGGAGGAAGGATGTAGGGTGTGTACCTCGGTCTGGACCATGTGCTGGCGGTGCAAGGAAGGGAGGAAGGAAGGGAGGAAGGAAAGGAAGAAAGGGAGGAAGGAAGGATGTAGGGTGTGTACCTCGGTCTGGACCATGTGCTGGCGGTGCAAGGAAGGGAGGAAGGAAGGAAGGAAGGAAGGAAGGAAAGGAAAGAAGGATGTAGGGTCTGTACCTCGGTCTGGACCATGTGCTGGCGGTGCAAGGAAGGGAGGAAGGAAGGGAGGAAGGAAAGGAAGGAAGGATGTAGGGTGTGTACCTCGGTCTGGACCATGTGCTGGCGGTGCGAGGAAGGAAGGGAGGAAGGAAGGGAGGAAGGAAAGGAAGGAAGGATGTAGGGTGTGTACCTCGGTCTGGACCATGTGCTGGCGGTGCAGGCGCTGGTCGAACACGCAGCCGTACAGGTCGACGGTTCCTTTCGAGTCGACCTGCTGCAGAACTCGATCCAGAGCGATGAACGTCCCGGTGCGTCCGACGCCGGCACTGAACACACAAACATGAAGAACTGTTCATCCATCACATCTCAAGTAGGGCCGGACGATTATGGCAAAAATCATAATCACGATTATTTTGATCGATATTGAAATCGCGATTATAAAACACGATTATTCATAGATGTAGCACAACCAGAAATAAATTAAAATCAAGAAATATATATATAATGATAATTGGAAATAATAATAGCAATATGTAAAAAAAAATAAATAAAAATAAATAGCCAAAACCCACCAAAACAAAAATCCCCTGGCTGGTCGTGTTGCCATGGTGACACCATGATGGTGTTCACTGTGTCAAGCAGTTCCCACCGCACAGATATTAATATATTATGTAATCCATACATCCCAACTCTCCCTGACGCCCGCACATGAGACACGATCTCCCGGAGTCTGGAGCGAACGAGCAGTGAGTGACTGCGGGCGCGTGTGTGTTTCTCAATGCAGCGCGTGTGAGAGCCAGGGTTATTATAGTTAACTAAAACTAAAACTAGCAATGAAAAAATAATTTAGTTAACTGAAACTAAAATAAAAACTACAATTAAAACTAAAACTAAAACTAAATAAAAACTATAATGAACGATGTAAAACTAACTAAAACTAAACTGAATTGCAGATAAATTCATCTTCGTTTTCGTTGTTGTTTCGTTTTCTCCTTCGGTTACTTCCTGTCCTGCATCAGCCGTGGTTAAAGAATGAAATTAAAAAGGACTTGACAAACCATATTTAGTGTCACTTATTCTTTCATCCTTTTCAGCTTCAACAAGTCAAGGCTTTCTCTTAATACCTGAAAAACTAAAACTAAGACTAAAACTAAATAAAAACTAAACTGAAACTAGTCAATTCCTCAAAATAAAACTAAACTAAAACTACTAAATCACTCGTTGAACTAACTAAAACTAAACTGAAATAAAAAAGCAAACTGAAAAACTAAATAAAAATAAAAACTAAAGAAAATTTCAAAACTATAATAACCTTGGTGAGAGCGCAGCGTCCTGATAGCTGTGTGATCTGTAATAGCAATTTCAACTCCTTTGTAAAAATACCCAACCTCCCACCTTCTCACCAAGATATCAGAATTGTAAATTCAGTTCCTTTGCATCTCTACTACCTGAGACACCAACTCAAACCCTGTGTATTTTAATTTAGGTTGTCTAGACCTCTTAATTTCACATTTCAGGGGGTCGGTGCCGATACCTGCGAGAGACAAAAAGTGTTGAATCACACCTTAGGTAGGAGGCTGACCCCACAGCAGACATAGGACGTTAAACACACCCCAGAGGTGGGCCTTTCTCTCAGGTATAAATGTTCATGTTTCCCAATGTTCGGGGTCTCTCTTCATTCAGAACCGCTCGCAGGAGGAGAAGGAGGAGAAGGAGAGGAAGAAGAAGAAGAAGGAAAAGAAGAAGGAAGAAGAAGAAGAGGAGAAGAAGAAGAAGAAGAAGAAGAAGAAGAAGAAGGAGAAGAAGAAGAAGAAGAAGAAGAAGAAGAAGAAGGAGTAGAAGAAGAAGGAAAAGGGTCTCTCTTCATTCAGAAACCGCTCGCATGTTTTGTTGATTGACCTTTTCTTTGCAAAGAAAATAAAACCTTGTCGGCCGGCAGAAGTCTCTATTTCATTCTTCACCAAAAGCGCAGGATTTCAACGACAGATCTCACTGAAGACGTGTCAGTCCTACCTTTCTTCTTGTCAACCAAAGGCCTTTATATAGTTTTTATAATCATGGGAGGCCAAAATCGATATCGCGATTAAAATTCAATTAATCGTCCAGCCCTAATCTGAAATACAAACTGAAACACGAACACACAGGTCCTACCTGCAGTGGATGACAGTGGCTCCGGTGCCGGGGGATCGGTCCACGTAGTCTCGGACCGTCCTGACGAACTGGATCAGTGACTGCGTGCTCTCTGGGACTCCGTGATCGGGCCACACCGTGTAGTGGAAATGACGAAGGACCCGAGGGTAATTACAGCCGCTTTCCTGTGAGTGGGGGGGGGGGAGTGGGTGGGGGGAGTGGGGGGGGGGGGTGGTTAATTATGTATTAATATATATTTATAACAAATAGTCTGAATTATTTGAGTCTAAATGAACTGGCAATAAAGCAGGGGTGTCAAACATGCGGCCCGAGGGCCAGAACCGGCCCGCCGAGAGGTCCAATCCGGCCCAGTTTCCTTCTTCCCCTTTTCCTTCCTTCCGTCTGACCTTCCTACCTCCCTTCTTCCCTGTCTTCTTTTCTTTCCTTCCTTCCTTCCTCCCTGTCTTCCCTTCCTTCCTTCCTTCCTTATTTTCCTTCTTGTCTTCTCTTCTCTTCCTTCCGTCTGTCCTTCTTCCCTTCCTTCCTTCCATCTGTCCTTCCTACCTCCCTTCCTCCCTGTCTTCTTTCCCTTCCTTCCTTATTTTCCTTCTTGTCTTCCCTTCCTTCCTTCCGTCTGTCCTTCCTACCTCCCTTTCCTTCTTGTCTTCTCTTCTCTTCCTTCCGTCTGTCCTTCCTACCTCCCTTCCTCCTTGTCTTCTTTTCCTTCCTTCCTTTCATCTGCCCTTCTTACCTTCCTTCCTTCCTTCCTTCCTTCTATCTGCCCTTCTTCCCTTCCTGCCTTCCATCCTTCCTTCCGTCTGTCGTTCCTACCTTTCCTCCTCTTTACCTTTCCTCCTCCCTGTCTTCTTTTCCTTCCTTCCTTCCTTCCTTCTATCCGCCCTTCTTCCCTTCCTGCCTTCCATCTTTCCATCCTCCCTGTCTTCTTTTCCTTCCATCTTTCCTTCCTGTATTATTTTCCTTCTCCTCCTTCTTTCCTTCCTTCCGTCCAATCCGGCCCAGTTTCATTCTTCCCCGTTTCCTTCCTTCCGTCTGACCTTCTTACCTCCGTTCCTCCCTGTCTTCTTTCTCTTCCATCCTTCCTTATTTTCCTTCTTGTCTTCTCTTCTCTTCCTTCCGTCTGTCCTTCTTCCCTTCCTTCCTTCCGTCTGTCCTTCCTACCTCCCTCCCTTCCTCCCTGTCTTCTTTTCCTTCCTTCCTTTCATCTGCCCTTCTTCCCTTCCTTCCTTCCTTCCTTCCATCTATCCTTCCTACCTTTCCTCCTCCCTGTCTTCTTTTCCTTCCTTCCTTCCTTCTATCTACCCTTCTTCCTTCCTGCCTTCCATCTTTCCTTCCTGTATTATTGTCCTTCTCCTCCTTCTTTCCTTCCTTCCTTCCGTCCTTCCTTCCTTTTAATGATCCGGCCCACATGAGATCAAATTGGGCTGCATGTGGCCCTTGAATGAAAATGAGTTTACCCCCCCCCCCCCCCCCCCGAGATAAAGGACTGTAAGAGTTGCAGTACCGAGGTGATCTTGAACTCTCGGATGGTCCACTCAGGCAGGACGGACTCCGACAGCATCTGAATGACGAGGTCACCGTAGTAGAGCGGCTCTCTGTCTGCAGGCCAGTACTGATCACACTTCACCTGCAAAACACAAAGCCAAGCAATCAGAGCATATCAGGCATGTGTCATTAAAACTGTAGAGTCGTTCACTGGGTCTTTTTTTTTTAAATTGAAAAACGTTAACCCTCCTGTTGTCCTCGAGTCAAGGAAGGGAGGAAGAAGGGAGGAAGAAGAAAGGAAAGGAGGGAGGAAGGAAGGAGGGAAGGAAAAAGGGAAGGAAGGAAGGAAGGAAGGGAAGAAAGGAAAGAAGGGAAGGAGGAAGGAAGGAAGGAAGAGAGGAAGAAGAAAGGAAGAGAGGAAGAATAAAGGAAGGGAGGGAGGAAGGAAGGAAGGAAGGAAGGGAAGGAAGGAAGGAAGGGAGAAATAAGGAAGGAAGGAAGGAAGGAAGGGAGGAAGGGAAGAAAGGAAGGAAGGGGGGAAGAAGGAAGGAAGGGAAGGAGGAAGGAAGGAAGAGAGGAAGAAGGAAGGAAGGGAAGGAAAAAGGAAGGAAGGGAAGAAGGAAGGAAAGGAGGAAGAAGGAAGGAAAGGAGGGAGGAAGGAAGGAGGGAAGGAAAAAGGGGCCAGTACTGATCACACTTCACCTGCAAAACACAAACCCAAGCAATCAGAGCATATATCAGGGATGTGTCATTAAAACTGAAGAGTCGTTCACAGGGTCTTTTTTTTAAATTGAAAAACTTTAACCCTCCTGTTGTCCTCGAGTCAAGGAAGGGAGGAAGAAGGAAGGAAGGGAGGGAGGGAGGAAGAAGAAAGGAAGGGAGGGAGGAAGGAAGGGAAGGAGGAAGGAAGGAAGAGAGGAAGAAGAAAGGAAGGAAGGAATGGAGAAATAAGGAAGGAAGGAAGGGAAGAAAGGAAGGAAGGAAGGGAGGGAGGAAGAAGGAAGGAAGGAAGGGAAGGAAGGAAGGAAGGGAGAAATAAGGAAGGAAGGAAGGAAGGAAGGAAGGGAGGAAGGGAAGAAAGGAAGGAAGGAGGGAAGGAAAAAGGGGAGGATGGAAGGAAGGAAGGAAGGAAGGAAGGGAAGAAGGAAGGAAGGAAGAGAGGAAGAAGAAAGGAAGGGAAGGAGGAAGGAAGGAAGAGAGGAAGAAGAAAGGAAGGAAGGAAGGGAGAAATAAGGAAGGAAGGAAGGGAAGAAAGGAAGGAAGGAAGAGAGGAAGAAGAAAGGAAGGGAAGAAAGGAAGGAAGGAAGGAAGGGAGAAATAAGGAAGGAAGGAAGGAAGGAAGGAAGGAAGGGAAGAAAGGAAGGAAGGAAGGGAGAAATAAGGAAGGAAGGCTTTTCATTTAAATAAATACGTTTGTGCAGTTAAAGCTCGTCAAAGTAGCGTTACTCTTGAGAAAACTTAGTATTATGGAGGACTTACCCGTCCTTTCTCAACGCACTGTGTAACCATGACGATGTTGTAGACGCCGTGCTCCCACACCATCCTCCAGAAGTCGTCCTTGGTGCCGGGCAGTGGGCCCTGAGTGGCGATGTACTCCCTGCGGTAGTTATTACCCTACAGAAGAGAGAGGGGTCTGGGTGAGGATGTGTGTGTGTGTGTGTTGGGTGTGTGTGTGTATGATTGTGTGAGTGTGTGTGAGTGTGTGTACGTACAGGTATATAGCTGGCGTTGATGTAATCGGAGCAGGGGTCGTCTTCCAGGTACGACAGCTTCACTCTGATTGAATCATCTGGAAAACAGAACATTTAAAGTCTGTAAAGTAAGAATAAATATGAGTTCTGAGTTTGACATACCACAGAAAAGTGTGTTGTTAACCACCCTGCCAAATTTGAATGATTAAAAAAATCACCAAATATATGAAATTAGGCTTCAAAGTTGTGTAAAAATCAGCCTCTGAAGCCCCGCCCCCTACCAAGTGTCACCTGTCAATCAAAGTCACCACCTCTACCAGAAACATGGACGCTAGGTGCGAGAGCTTTCTGCTGCTAACTCAGCTGCTAGCTCGGCGGCTTTTTATCCTTCCGTCTTTCCTCCTTTCCTTCCTTCCTTCCTTCCTTCCTCCCTCCTTCTCTTTCTTTCCTCCCCCACCCTTCCTCCCTTCCTTCTTTCCACTGTCCTTCTTTCCTTCCATCCTTCCTTCTTTCCTTCTTTCCTCTGTCCTACTTTCCTTCCTTCCTCCCCTTTCTCCCTCCTTCCTTCTTTCTTCCCTCCTTTCCTTCCCCATTCCTTCTTCCCTTTCTTCCTTCCTTCCTCCCTCCTTCTCTTTCTTTCCTCCCCCACCCTTCCTCCCTTCCTTCTTTCCACTGTCCTTTCCTTCCTTCCTTCCTTCCTTCCTTCCATCCTACCTTCCTTCCTTCGTTCCTCTGTCCTGCTTTCCTTCTTTCCTCCCCTTTCTCCCTCCTTCCTTCCTTCTTACCTCCTTTCCTTTCCCCTTCCTTCTTTCCTTTCCTTCCTTCCTTCCTTCCTTACAATCTTAACTCTTGTTTTTAGTTTCCGCAGCATCTGAACGTTCTCTCGTCAAGTTATTAATGTTTTTTTTTTATCACCTCAAGCCTCGACCCTCAGACTGGCACATCGCCGTCGCCATGGCAACAGGTGCAATCTCATTAATTAAAGCTCTTGCTTTAAGCTTCCTGTCGTCCTCCCGGGTCAAATTGACCCCGTCTGTTTTGACTGTTCCTTCTTTCCTCCCTTCATTCATTCCTTCCTTCCTTCCTTCTGTCCTTCCTTCCTTCCTCCTTCTTTCCATTGTCCTTACTACCTACCTTCCTCCTTTCCTTTCTCCTTTCTTCCTCCTTCCTTCCTTCCTCCTTTCCTTCCTCCCTTCCTTCTTTCCTTCCTTCCTTCTTCCTCCTTCCTTCCTTCCTTCTTCCTCCTTTACTTCTTCCTTCCTTCCTTCCCTCCTCCCTTCCTTCCTTCTTCCTCCTTTCCTCCCTTCTTCCTCCAGCTCCCTTTCTTCCTTCCTTCTGTCCTTCCTCCCTCCCTCCTTCTTTCTTTCCTTCCTTCCTTTCTTCCTTCCTACCTTCCTCCCTTCTTTCTTTCCTCTGTCCTTCCTACCTACCTTCCTCCTTTCCTTTCTCCCTTCCTTCCTCCTTTCCTTCCTCCCTTCCTTCTTTCCTTCCTCCTTTCCTTCCTTCCTCCTTTACTTCTTCCTTCCTCCTTTCCTTCCTCCTCCTCTCCTCCCTCCCTCCCTCCCTCCCTTGACTCGAGGACTGTGGAGTGTTAAGAGATGCTTCAGTACTAACATGGCAGGATGTTGTTGTAGCGGTTCTTCCCTCGGTTCTCGGGCAGCCGGGCCACGTCCATCGTCTGGTTGCGTCCCACGTCCTTCAGATCCTGAACATAAAGACACGGGGTTCATATGAAGAGGACGAGTATTAACACAAAGAGACACGGCAGCAGGGTTTTACTGGAGCATTACGTCATCAGCTAAAACTCTGATCTGGTTTAACCCTTTATAGGACACTCATTGAAAGGAAGGAAGGAAGGAAGGAAGGAAGGGAGGGAAGGAAGGAGG
>NW_026518649.1:2500-7500 GCF_027409825.1 Scomber japonicus | reverse complement strand
AACCTCACCGCTAGATACCACTAAATCTTACACACTGGCCCTTTAATTTATCGTCTGCTAGTTTAGAAAGAAATCAGCTTTTATGTAGGTATGTTAAACTTGTTATTGTTATATATTTCCACATCCAGCGGTTATTTAACGGTCACAGCTGGAGGAGCGAGGAGCGGAGGATAAAGCAATTAGCATAAATTAACATAAATTAGCCAAATGAAAAGCATCCTCTGTGTTTCTGTGCTAATTAATCTTCTAATGGGCCGAATTAACTCAACTAAATGACTGGAGAGAAGACTGATGAGTGGATTCCTTCCTTCTTTCCTTCCTCCTTTCCTTTCTTCCTTCTTCCTCCCTTCCTCCTTTCCTTCCTTTTTCCTCCTTTCTTCCAACTTTTCCTCCTTTCCTTCCTTCAAGTCCCTCCTTCTTCCTTCCCTTCCCTCCTTCCTCCTTTCCTTCCTTCCTTCTTACTCCCTTCCTCCTTTCCTTCCTTCCTTCCTTCTTCCTCCCTTCCTCCTTTCCTTCCTTCTTCCTCCTTTCCCTCCTTCTTTCCTTCCACCTTCCTTCTTTCCTCCCTCCTTTCCTTCCTTCTTCCTCACCCCCCCCTTCTTCCTTTCTTCACTCCTTCCTCCCTTCCTCCTTTCCCTCCCTTCCTTCCTTCTTCCTCCCTCCCTTCCTTCCTTCTTCCTCCCTCCCTTCCTTCCTTCTTCCTTCCTTCCTTCCATCCTTCCTTCCTTGACTCCAGGACAACAGGAGGGTTAAACATATAAGAGTAAACCTTTAAGTCCAGTCAGAGTTAGGTCTAGTGACTTAGGGTCCAGGTGTAGCAGTGCATGCATGTGTGTGCGTGTGTGTTTGTGTGTGTGTGTGTGTGTGTGTGTGTGTGTTTGTTTTTGTGTACTTACACTTTGCGTAGCCGTTGTCTGTAAACCAGCAGCGAGACGACGGCCACCATCATACCGATGAGGAACATCCCAGCGCTCAAACCCTCCACTACGCCCCCTAGAGGCTCTGACACAGAACAACACACACACATCAGTAAGCAGCCAGGTACTGTGTGTGTGTGTGTGTGTGTGTGTGTGTGTGTGTGTGTGTGTGTGTGTGTGTGTGTGTAGCTCACCTGCATGCGTCCTGAGTGATGTCGACAGGTACGTGTCAGTGAAGAGCGGCTGTGGAAACTCTTTGTTGTTTTCGTCAAGCAGTTTGGTGAACGCCCGAATACTCAGCCTACGAACACACACACACACACACACACACACACACACACACACACACACACGAACACACACACACACACACACACACACACACATTATGATCACTATAATTATAATTATGACTGGAGTGATTAATAATTAATAGTAATTATAACTTAAGTGGTCAGATCAGTGTGTGTGTGTGTGTATGTGTGTGTGTGTGTGTGTATGTGTGTGTTTGTGTGTGTGTGTGTGTGTATGTGTGTTTGTGTGTGTGTGTGTGTGTGTGTGTGTATGTGTTTGTCTGTGTGTGTGTCTCTGTGTGGGTGTGTGTATGTGTGTCTCTGTGTGTCTGTGTGTGTCTGTGTGTGTGTGTGTGCATGTGTGTGTTTGTGTGTGTTTGTGTGTGAGTGTTTGTGTGTGTGTGTGTGTGTGTGTGTGTGTGTTTGTGTGTGTGTCTGTGTGTTTGTGTTTGTGTGTGTGTGTCTGTGTGTGTTTGTGTGTGTGTATGTGTGTCTGTGTGTGTGTGTGTGTGCATGTGTATGTGTGTTTGTGTGTGTGTGTCTGTGTGTGTGTCTGTGTGTTTGTGTGTCTGTGTGTTTTTGTGTGTGTGTGTATGTGTGTTTGTGTGTGTGTGTGTCTGTGTTCATGTGTGTGTGTGTGTGTGTGTGTCTGTGTGTTTGTGTGTGTGTGTTTGTGTGTGTCTGTGTGTGTGTGTGTTTGTGTGTGAGTGTGTCTGTGTGTGTGTGTGTGCGTGTGTGTCTGTGTGTGTCTGTGTGTGTGTGTGAGTGTGTGTGAGTGTGTCTGTGTGTGTCTGTCTCTGTGTGTGTGTGTCTCTCTCTGTGTGTGTGTGTGTGTCTCTCTGTGCGTGTGTGTGTGTGTGTGTGTGTGTGTGTGTGTCTGTGTGTGTGTTTCTACCTGTAGGACGTTTTGGCTTTCAGCGGTCCGTCACAGAAGTCACCGTAGCTGTCACTCAGGTAGAAGTCGTCGTCATGGTGATGATCACAAGCCCCGCCCAGACGGTCGCCTCCCACCCCCAGGTTCACCTCCACCACCTGATCAATAGATTGATTGATTAAATGTTTGGTCTGTTTGGCCTTCTACCTCCTTTCCTTGCTCCTTTCCTTCCTTTCCTTCCTCTCTTCCGTCTTTCCTTTCCTCCCTTCCTCCCTTCCTCCATCCCCCTTTCTTCCTTCCTTCTTTCCTTTCCTCCCTTCCTTCTTCCCTGCTTTCTTTCCTTCCCTTCTTCCTTCCTCTCTTCTTCCTCCCTTCCTTCTTTCCTTTCCTCTCTTCCATCCTCTCTTCCTTCTTTCCTTTCTTTTCCTTCCTCCCTTCCTTGCTCCTTTCCTTCCTCTCTTCCTTCCTCCCTCAATTCCTTCCTTCCCTCCCTCCTTCTCTCTTTCTTTCCTCTCCCTACCTTCATCCCTCCCTTCTTTCCTCTGTCCTTCTTTCCTCCCTTCCGTCTGTCTTTCCTCCCTCCCTCCTTCTCTCATTCTTTCCTTCCTCTTTCTTTCCTCCCTTCCTTCTTTCCTTCCTCCATCCCCCTTCCTTCATTCATTCTTTCCTTCCTTCCTTCCTTCCTTGACTCGAGGACAACAGGAGGGTTAAACCAAACCTCCAGTCAGCCATTGAGCTTCTCCCTCCGTGTCAGACTGTAGTTGAATCCTTAGTTACCTTCCTTCCTTCCTTCCTTCCTCCCTTCCTCCCTTCCTTCCCTCCTCCCTTCCTTAGTTACCTGAGCAGCAGAGGAGTCGGAGTCCTGCGGGCAGCGGCTGGGGAAGTAGGCGGTTTGATAAGCTCTGACGGAGGAGTTGTTGATGTAGTCGCGGTACGAAGGCAGCGGGTGGCGCTGCTCCGGCTGCAGAAGCTCGTTGGCTGTTAGAAGAGAAACAAACAGTCAGAGGACGATGAACCCTTTGATCTCCTTCTTTCCTTCCATCCTTCCTCCCCCCTTTCCTCCCTTCCTTCTTTACTTTCTCCCTTCCTTGCGCCTTTCCTTCCTTCCATCCATCCTTCCTTCTTCCCTCCTTTCCCTCCTTCCCTCCCTCCCTCCTTCCTTCCTCCCTTCCTTCTTTCCTTTCTTTCTTTCTTTCTTTCCTTCCTTCTTCCTCCCTTACTTGTTCCTTTCCTTCCTTCCATCCTTCCTCCCTCCTTTCTTTCCTCCCTTCCTTGCTCCTTTCCTCCCTTCCTTCCTCTCTTCATTCTTTCCTCCTTTCCTTCCTTCCCTCCTTCCTCTCTTCCTTCCTCCCTCCTTTCTTTCCTTTCCTCCCTTCCTTCTTTCCTTTCTCCCTTCCTTTCTCCCTTCCTTGCTCCCTCCTTTCCTTCCCTCCCTCCTTCCTTCCTTCCCTCCCTCCTTCCTCCCTTCCTTCCTTCCTTTTCTCCCTCCTTCCTCCCTTCCTTCTTTTCTTTCCTCCCTCCCTTTCTCCTTCCTTTCCTTCCTTCCTCGCTTCCACCCTCCCTTCCTTCCTTGTCCCTTTCCTCCCTCCTTCCCTCCCATCCTCCCTCCTTCCTCCCTTCCTTCTTTCCTTTCCTCCTTACTCCCTTCCTTCTTTTCTTTCCTCCCTCCCTTTCTCCTTCCTTTCCTTCCTTCCTCGCTTCCACCCTCCCTTCCTTCCTTGTCCCTTTCCTCCCTCCTTCCCTCCCATCCTTCCTTCTTCCTCCCTTCCTTCCTTGACTTGAGAACAGGAGGGTTAATTAGTAGTAATTCTACGTTACGTGTTTGTACCGTCAGACTCGGCTACGATGACAGCGAAGTATCGGACGGCTCCGTTAGCGTCGCTGAACCAGGAGCAGTTGAAACGGAACAAGATGGAGGACGGCGTGACCTTCGATGACTTCTCGCTGACACGCACGCTCGTGGGCGGGACCGGCGGACCTGGGAGGAAACGGGTTGGTTAAACAGACTGTCAATCAAACAAGAAACAGCTCAAAATATATTCTATTCTTCCTCCCTTCCTCCCTTTCTTTCTTTCCTTTCTCTCTCCTTCCTCCCTTTCTTCTTTCCTTTCCTTCCTCCCTCTTTCCTTCCTTCTTCCTCCATTCCTTGCCCCTTTCCTTCCTTCCTTCCTTCCTTCCTCCCACCTTTCTTTCCTTCCATCCTTCCTTCCTCCCACCTTTCCTTCCTTCCCTCCTTCCTTCCTCTCTCCTTCCTCTCTCCTTCCTTCCATCCATCCTTCCTTCCTCCCTCCTTTCCTTCCTCCCTCCCTCCTTTCCTTCCTTCCCTCCTTCCCTCCTTCCTTCTGTAGCGCTATGCTTTGAAGTGGCCTCCTGCAGTAAACCTACCGCGCTGATGGAAAGTAAGAGAGCTACTGGACTTTTGAACGGCTTGTTTAACTTTAAAACACTTCCAGACGCTTCAGTTGACAAGTCAAAAGTAAAATGCAACCTGTGTCAAACGGAGTTTAACTACCACCGGAGTAAGTGGAGTTTGAGTAGCACCTCCACGCTAAACACCCAGGTGCAGCCAAGCCAGCCTCAGCTCCACCAAAGGACCATTTTGGAGTGTGGGAGTCGCAGCAGAGCCGTGATTGATTCCCAGTTAAGACACTCTGGTAAGAAATGCTTTACATTATGGGCTTAAAACTGCCTTCAAATGGAAAATAACACGATTTTAAACATGCTATTCAAAACGCGATTAATCGTGATTAACTATGGAAACTCTGAGATTAATCTCGATTAAAAAAATGAATCGTTTGACAGCCCTACTTCAAATCATAATAAAGTAGTAATATTAATCATAATTTAATTTTTAATCCTATAATTGGGATGCATTTTTATCAGGGTTTTTTCTTCTTGGCATAAACTTCTGCTGTT
>NW_026518648.1:7500-23756 GCF_027409825.1 Scomber japonicus | reverse complement strand
GTATCCTGCGTGCACGAGACAAACGGCCTCATGTAGAAGCTTTAAGAGCGACCGTAAAACTTAAAAAAGAAAAAGTTAAAGTGTCAAACTGTCACTTAGTGGAGCAAGAAAGCAGCTCAGTCACACACACACACACACACACACACACACACACACACACACACACACACACACACACACACACACACACACACACACACACACACACACACACACACACACACACACACACACACACACACACACGCTCAGTCTGAAGTTCTTCCATTAGCTTCATCCCTCCGCTCTGATCTGACACAGTTTGAATGTTCAGACGGATGTTTCTCGCCGTCTGTGGACACACACACACCACACACACACACACACACACACACACACACACACACACACACACACACACACACACGCACACACACAGTTGATCCCAGCTGCTTCCTCGTCTTGCTCGGCGCGTGCAGATGGCGGAGACAAAATGTGTCTGGAGGCGGTGTGTTACTGCACACAGCAGCAAACAAATTCCACTGCGCTAAATTAGTGATGAGCTGTATGATTCATGTGTGTGTGTGTGTGTGTGTGTGTGTGTGTGTGTGTCTCTGTGTGTGTGTGTGTGTGTGTGTGTGTGTGTGTGTGTGTGTGAGAGCTCGGCCAGCTTAATGAGGACAGAAAAGCCCAACAACATCACTTATCTAAAATTAGCTGGAGATGCCTGCGGGGAGGGAGGAGGGGGAGGGGGGGGGGGGTGAGTGAAGAAGAGGAGGAGAGGAAGAGGAGGGTGAGGAAGAGGAGAGGAAGAGGAGGGGGGGTGAGGAGAAGGGGAGGAAGGGGGGTGAAGGTGAGGAAGAGGAGGAGGGGAGGAAGAGGAGGGGGGGGGATGAGAGGAAGAGGAGGGAGGGGGGAAGGGGGGGGGGTGAGGGTGAGGAAGAGGGGGAGGGAGTGGGGGGGGGTAAACCAGATTGTGTTGATGCAGAGGTTTCCTCACCAGCGCTGTCACAACCTTCAGCTGCAGTCTGAAAGTGAAACTCTCTGAGGGAGCGACCCGAGTCTTCTTCATGGTTCCGGCCGCTGCAGACGTTGGTTGGATTATTTATTTGCGATTAATCGCAGAGTTTCCATAGTTAATCACGATTAATGGCGTTTTGAATGTCATGTTTAAAATCCTGTTATTTTCCATTTGAAGGCAGTTTTAAGCCCATAATGTAAAGCATTTCTTACCAGAGTGTCTTAACTGGGAATCAATCACGGCTCTGCTGCGACTCCCACACTCCAAAATGGTCCTTTGGTGGAGCTGAGGCTGGCTTGGCTGCACCTGGGTGTTTAGCGTGGAGGTGCTAACTCAAACTCCACGTACTCCGGTGGTAGTTAAACTCCGTTTGACACAGGTTGCATTTTACTTTTGACTTGTCAACTGAAGCGTCTGGAAGTGTTTTAAAGTTAAACAAGCCGTTCAAAAGTCCAGTAGCTCTCTTACTTTCCATCAGCGCGGTAGGTTTACTGCAGGAGGCCACTTCAAAGCATAGCGCTACAGCTAGAGGAGCCGTCTACGGGGGAGTAGAAGGGACAAAAAGGCTTTATTAGTTAGCTAATTTTTTAGTTAGTTAAGGCGGCAGGCGTGTTGCTTAGGCGGCCGCCTTAACTGTAAAGTGCTGTGGGAAACCCTGCTTCTAACTCTCTGGAGTAGAAAGCTTTGTGATGGATCTCACTGCTGAGGATGAACCCAGACGTCTTCTTCTTCTCTCTGAGCTCAGAATAGCTCGTCACCACCTGTGCTACCTTCCTTCCTTCCCTCCCTCCTTCCTCCCTCTCTCCTTTCCATCCTTCTTTCTCCCTTCCTTCCTCCTCCCTCCTATCCTTCCTTCTTCCTCCTTTCCTTCTTTCTTTACTTTCCTCCTTCCTTCCTTCCTTTCTTCTGTCCTTATTTCCTCCCTCCCTCCTACCCTCCTTTCCATCCTTCCTTCCTTCCTTCCTTCCTTCCCTCCCTCCCACCTACCTTCCTTCCCTCCCTCCTTCCTTCTTTCCACTCTCCCTCCCTCCTACCTTCCTTCCTATCTTTTCCCTCCCTCCTTCCTTCTTTCCTTCCTCCCTCCCTCCTACCTTCCTTCCTTCTTTCCTCCCTCTCACCTACCTTCCTTCCCTCCCTCCTTCCTTCTTTCCACCCTCCCTCCCTCCCTCCCTCCCTCCCTCCCTCCCTCCTACCTTCCTTCCTTCCTTCCCTCCTTGTTCCTTCTTTCCTCCCTCCCTCCTACCTCCCTTCCCTCCTTCCTCCCTCCCTCCTTGCCATCCTTCCTTCCTCCTTTCCTTCCTTCTTCCTCCCTTCCTTCTTCCTCCCGTACAACCAGTAGTTAAATGATCTAGAGCACAACAAGCATCAGAGTCTCTGAAGCTTCAGTAGGAAACATTTCTAACTCTCTGGATTAGTGAGTAGAAATCTTTGTGATGGATCTCACTGCTGAGGATGAACCCAGACGTCTTCTTCTCTCTGAGCTCAGAATAGCTCGTCGCCACCTGTGCTGTCGTGATTCGAGGTGTTTTTGCTGTTGATGAAACTCTTCAGTCAGGCTGTCAGAGGTGAGATCCTCTCTCTCAGCGTGTGATATGCTTTCATTGTATTTGCATAATCATTTCAGATCCATGTTTAAATGAAGGCCCGTCTCGATGCTGCAGGAGGCCGCTGCGCTGCGACGCTGGCTCACGCTGCTGCCGTTATATTTCCATCTCTGCGTGGGTGAGGCTGTTTATCAGCACGGCCAAAAAGCACCTCAATAAAAAAATGAAAGAGGTGAGAAAATAACAAATGAAAACAGAGAGAACTTCCTGAGCTGCTCCACATCAACTGTGAGAGCTCAGCCTCAAACCATAGAAGAAGAAAAACACACTGTGGTTATTTATATGCAGTAAATCTGTAGTGATGGAGAGGAACTAGTTACATGTTAATAAATATAAATATGTTCCAGTTACTGATGAACATGTTGAAGAAAGAAGGAGGGAGAGAAGGAGACAAGGAGGTAGAGAAGGAGACAAGGCGGTAGAGAATGAGACAAGGAGGTAGAGAATGAGAGAAGGAGGTAGAGAATGAGACAAGGAGGTAGAGAATGAGACAAGGAGGTAGAGAAAGAGAGAAGGAAAGGAGAAGGGAGAGAAGGATATATAGAAGGAGAGAAGGAGGTAGAGAAGGAGGTAGAGAAGGAGGAAGAGAAGGAGAGAAGGAGCTAGAGAAGGAAAGGAGCAGGTAGAGAAGGAGGAAGAAAAGGAGAGAAGGAGGTAGAGAAGGAAAGGAGGAGGTAGAGAAGGAGGAAGAGAAGGAGAGAAGGAGCTAGAGAGGAAAGAAGGAGGTAGAGAAGGACAGAAGGAGGTAGAGAAGGAAGGAAGGAGGTAGAGAAGGAAAGGAGGTAGAGAAGGAGAGAAGGAGGTAGAGAAGGAAAGGAGGTAGAGAAGGGGAGAAGGAGGTAGAGAAGGAAAGGAGGAGGTATAGAAGGAGAATGCTCCATATCAACTGTGAGAGCTCAGCCTCAAACCATAGAAGAAGAAAAACACACTGTGGTTATTTATATGCAGTAAATCTGTAGTGATGGAGAGGAACTAGTTACATGTTAATAAATATACATCTGTTCCAGTTACTGATGAACATGTTGAAGAAAGAAGGAGGTAGAGAAGGAGGTAGAGAAGGAGACAAGGAGGTAGAGAAGGAGACAAGGAGGTAGAGAAAGAGAGAAGGAGGGAGAGAAGGAAAGGAGAAGGGAGAGAAGGAAAGGAGGAGGTAGAGAGGGAGGGAGAGAAGGAGGAGGTAGAGAAGGAAAGGAGGAGGTAGAGAGGGAGGGAGAGAAGGAGGAGGTAGAGAAGGAAAGGAGGAGGTAGAGAGGGAGGGAGAGAAGGAGGTAGAGAAGGAGAGAAGGAGGTATAGAAGGAGACAAGGAGGTAGAAAAGGAGAGAAGGAGGTAGAGAAGGAAAGGAGAAGGGAGAGAAGGAGGTATAGAAGGAGAGAAGGAGGGAGAGAAGGAGGTAGAGAAGGAAAGGGGGATGTAGATAAGGAGAGAAGGAGGTAGAGAAGGAGAGGAGGAGAGTAGAGAGGGAGGGAGAGAAGGAGGGTATAGAGGAAGAGAAAGGAGGTAGAGAAGGAAAGGAGGAGGTAGAGAGGGAGGGAGAGAAGGAGGAGGGAGAGAAGGAGGAATAGAAATTTATATAAATATAAATCTGTTCCAGTTACTGATGAACATGTTGAAGAAAGAAGGAGGTAGAGAAGGAGACAAGGAGGTAGAGAAAGAGAGAAGGAGGTAGAGAAAGAGAGAAGGAGGTAGAGAATGAGACAAGGAGGGTAGAGAAAGAGAGAAGGAAAGGAGAAGGGAGAGAAGGAGATATAGAAGGAGAGAAGGAGGTAGAGATGGAAAGGAGGAGGTAGAGAAGGAGGTAGAGAAGGAAAGAAGGAGGTAGAGAAGGAAAGAAGGAAAGGAGAAGGAGGAGAAGGAGATATAGAAGGAGAGAAGGAGCTAGAGAAGGAAAGAAGGAGGTAGAGAAGGACAGAAGGAGGTAGAGAAGGAAGGAAGGAGGTAGAGAAGGAAAGGAGGTAGAGAAGGAGAGAGGAGGTAGAGAAGGAAAGGAGGTAGAGAAGGGGAGAAGGAGGTAGAGAAGGAAAGGAGGAGGTATAGAAGGAGAATGCTCCATATCAACTGTGAGAGCTCAGCCTCAAACCATAGAAGAAGAAAAACACACTGTGGTTATTTATATACAGTAAATCTGTAGTGATGGAGAGGAACTAGTTACATGTTAATAAATATAAATATGTTCCAGTTACTGATGAACATGTTGAAGAAAGAAGGAGGTAGAGAAGGAGGTAGAGAAGGAGGGAAGGAGGTAGAGAAGGAGACAAGGAGGTAGAGAAAGAGAGAAGGAGGTAGAGAATGAGACAAGGAGGTAGAGAATGAGACAAGGAGGTAGATGAATGAGAACAAGGAGGTAGAGAAAGAGAGAAGGAGGTAGAGAAGAAAGGAGGACGGTAGAGAAGGAGGTAGGGACGGAGAGAAGGAGGTAGAGAAGGGGACAAGGAGGTAGAGAATGAGACAAGGAGGTAGAGAAAGAGAGAAGGAGGTAGAGAATGAGACAAGGAGGTAGAGAAAGAGAGAAGGAGGTAGAGAAGGAGACAATGAGGTAGAGAAGGAGAGAAGGAGGTATAGAAGAGAGAAGGAGGTAGAGAAGGAAAGGAGGAGGTAGAGTAGGAGGAAGAGAAGGAAAGAAGGAGGTAGAGAAGGAAAGAAGGAGTAGAGAAGGAGACAAGGAGGTAGAGAAGGAGACAAGGAGGTAGAGAAAGAGAGAAGGAGGTAGAGAAGGAAAGGAGGAGGTAGAGAAGGAGAGAAGGAGGTAGAGAAGGAAAGGAGGAGGTAGAGAGGGAGGGAGAGAAGGAGGAGGGAGAGAAGGAGGGAGAGAAGGAGGTAGAGAAGGGAAGGAGCAGGTAGAGAAGGAGCTAGAGAAGGAGAGAAGGAGGTAGAGAAGGAAAGGAGGAGGTATAGAAGGAGAATGCTCCATATCAACTGTGAGCGCTCAGCCTCAAACCATAGAAGAAGAAAAACACACTGTGGTTACTGATGAACATGTTGAAGAAAGAAGGAGGTAGAGAAGGAGACAAGAAGGTAGAGAAGGAGACAAGGAGGTAGAGAATGAGAGAAGGAGGTAGAGAAGGAAAGGAGAAGGGAGAGAAGGAGATATAGAGAGAGAGAGAAGGAGGTAGAGACGGAAAGGAGGAGGTAGAGAAGGAGGAAGGAGGTAGAGAAGGAGGGAAGGAGGTAGAGAAGGAAAGGAGGATGTAGAGAAGGAGAGAAGGAGGTATAGAAGGAGAGGAGGAGGTAGAAAGGAGAGAAGGAGGTAGAGAAGGAAAGGAGGAGGTAGAGGAGGAGGGAGAGAAGGAGGTATAGAAGGAGAGAAGGAGGTAGAGAATGGAAAGGAGGAGGTAGAGAGGGAGGGAGAGAAGGAGGAGGGAGAGAAGGAGGTAGAGAAGGAAAGGAGGTAGAGAAGGAGAGAAGGAGGTAGAGAAGGAAAGGAGGTAGGAAGGTTGTAGCTGTAATGTGATTACTGTTGACACTACCTCTGACCTCTGAGGATATTTTCTTCATTTTCTTCGACCGTCCTCTGTAAACGTCACGTTCACAGTCTCTTCAACCTCTTTCTTTTCCGTTCCGATGCTCGGTGTGAACTTCAGCAGCTCGTCTACATGCCTCGATGCACTGAGCTGCTGTCGTGTGATTGGCTGAGTAGATTTTGCATTAACCAGGCAGGGAGTTCTGGTCCTCTGAAATGAGGCCAACCAGGAAGTAACTTAGAGCTGCATTCTATCAAAGGCCACCAGGGGGCGACCGTCCTCTATACAAGGTCAATGGAGAAGTAACTTAGAGCTGCATTCTATCAAAAGGCCACCAGGGGGCGACCGTCTCTATACAAGTCAATGGAGAATTCACCAACTTCTCACTTGATTTCTAACCTCAGTAAACGTTTCAAATGTGTTTATGGTCTCAATCGCTAGTTTAAAGCCTTCTTCAATGCAGTATGATGTTCATTTGGGACATTTTGGCCTCCCTGATTTTATATGTGACGATAAAGCAGGGTATGCATTAGGGGTCGGGGCTACGTCCTGATTGACAGGTTGATTGACCAATGTCCGTCCTCCAGATCCAGCCCTCGTAACCATAGCAACCTCCCCGCTCCGCCCATGGCCCCGCCTCATGCCCATATAAGTAGAATCTGTGTTTTTATTTTTCCCAGCATGCACCTGAAATTTTCAAGATGGCCGCTGCCTAGATTAGAAACTATTGGCTTCCGAGCAGCAGTCCACAAACCAATGGGTGACGTCACGGATGTTACGTCTGTTTCTTCTATACAGTCTGTGACGTTAACGAGCAGTTGAACAGGTGAACCTAATAACGTGGCTCACCTGGACAGATTGGGGAGGAGCCACAGAGATGTTTGTCCTTGGTTTGTTCTTCTGTCCCTCAGACGATGGGTTTATTCTGGTCTGGAAGGGAGGAAGGAAGGAAGCAAGGAAGGAAGGGAGGGAGGAAGGAAGGAAGGAAGGGAGGACAGATGGAAGGAAGGAAGGAAAGAAGGGAGGGAGGAAGGAAAGAAGGGAGGGAAGAAGGGAGGAAGGAAGGAAGGACAGAAAAAGGGAAGGAAGGACAGATGGAAGGAAGGAAGGAAGGACAGATTGAAGGAAGGAAGGAAGGAAGGACAGATGGAAGGAAGGAAGGATGGAAGGACAGATGGAAGGAAGGAAGGAAAGAAGGGAGGGAGGAAGGAAGGGAGGACAGATGGAAGGAAAGAAGGAAGGAAAGAAGGGAGGGAGGAAGGAAGGAAGGATGGAAGGAAGGAAGGAAGGGAGGACAGATGGAAGGAAGGAAGGAAAGAAGGGAGGGAGGAAGGAAGGAAAGAAGGAAGGAAGGAAGGAAAGAAGGGAGGGAGGAAGGAAGGAAGGAAGGACAGATGGAAGGAAGGAAGGAAGGAAGGAAGAAAGGAAGGAAGGAAGGAAGGGAGGAAGGATGGATGCTGCTGCTGTGACAGGAGTTAGCGCGGAGCCGTGTGATATCAGCAGCTAACACCTTAACCTCCCAGGAAGGAAGGAAGGAAGGAAGGAAGAAAGGAAGGGAGGGAGGAAGGAAGGAAGGAAGGGAGGAAGGGAGGAAGGATGGATGGATGCTGCTGCTGTGACAGGAGTTAGCGCGGAGTTGTGTGATATCAGCAGCTAACACCTTCACCTCCCAGGAAGGAAGGAAGGAAGGAAGGAAGGAAGAAAGGAAGGAAGAGAGGAAGGAAGGAAGGAAGGGAGGAAGGGAGGGAGGAAGGAAGGAAGGAAGGGAGGACAGATGGAAGGAAGGAAGGAAAGAAGGGAGGGAGGAAGGAAAGAAGGGAGGGAAGAAGGGAGGAAGGAAGGAAGGACAGAAAAAGGGAAGGAAGGACAGATGGAAGGAAGGAAGGAAGGACAGATTGAAGGAAGGAAGGAAGGAAGGACAGATGGAAGGAAGGAAGGATGGAAGGACAGATGGAAGGAAGGAAGGAAAGAAGGGAGGGAGGAAGGAAGGGAGGACAGATGGAAGGAAAGAAGGAAGGAAAGAAGGGAGGGAGGAAGGAAGGAAGGATGGAAGGAAGGAAGGAAGGGAGGACAGATGGAAGGAAGGAAGGAAAGAAGGGAGGGAGGAAGGAAGGAAAGAAGGAAGGAAGGAAGGAAAGAAGGGAGGGAGGAAGGAAGGAAGGAAGGACAGATGGAAGGAAGGAAGGAAGGAAGGAAGAAAGGAAGGAAGGAAGGAAGGGAGGAAGGATGGATGCTGCTGCTGTGACAGGAGTTAGCGCGGAGCCGTGTGATATCAGCAGCTAACACCTTAACCTCCCAGGAAGGAAGGAAGGAAGGAAGGAAGAAAGGAAGGGAGGGAGGAAGGAAGGAAGGAAGGGAGGAAGGGAGGAAGGATGGATGGATGCTGCTGCTGTGACAGGAGTTAGCGCGGAGTTGTGTGATATCAGCAGCTAACACCTTCACCTCCCAGGAAGGAAGGAAGGAAGGAAGGAAGGAAGAAAGGAAGGAAGAGAGGAAGGAAGGAAGGAAGGGAGGAAGGATGGATGCTGCTGCTGTGACAGGAGTTAGCGCAGAGCCGTGTGATATCAGCAGCTAACACCTTCACCTCCCAGGAAGGAAGGAAGGAAGGAAGGAAGGAAGGAAGGGAGGAAGGATGGATGCTGCTGCTGTGACAGGAGTTAGCGCAGAGCCGTGTGATATCAGCAGCTAACACCTTCACCTCCCAACGTTCACACCTTCTCCAGACGTCAGCGTGAAGATCTGCTGGAGCGTCACACTTCTTCTTCTCAGTCCTCCTTCTATTTTTAAACAGTCTCTCCTGATCGGTGATTGTTTGTTAGATAAAGAACAAAGAACATGTCAGTAATGAAAGATAAATCCTTCCTTTCCTTCCCTCCTTCCTTCCTTCCTTCCTTTTTCTCCTCCCTTTCTTCCTGCCATCATTCCTTCCTTCCTTCCACCGATCTTTCTTTTCCTTCCTCCCTTGCTTCCTCCTATCCCTCCTTCCTTCCTTCCATCCTTCCATCCTTCCTTCATCCCTTCCTTCCTTCTCGCCTTCCATCCTTCCTTTCCTTCTCTCCTTCCATCCCTTCCTTCCTTCCTTCATTCCTTCCTTCCTTCCACCCTTCTTTCTTTCCTTCCTTCCTTCCTTCCCTCCTTCCATCCTTTCTTTCCTTCCCTCCTTCCTTCCTTCTCTCCTTCCATCCTTCCTTCCTTCCTTCCCTCCTTCCAACTTTCCTTTCCTTCCCTCCTTCCTCCTTTACTTCTCTCCTTCCATCACCACGGCAACGACGACGACTCATCGCTCACTGATGCTGGGAGGTCTTACATTATTAAACCTCCTGTCGTCTCTTTTGACTGTTCCTTCTTTCCTTCCTCCTTTCCTCCCTCCCTCCCTCCTTACTCCTTTCCTTCGTTCCTCCCTCCTTACTCCTTTCCTTCCTTCCTTCTTTCCTTCCTCCTTTCCTCCCTCCCTCCCTCCTTACTCCTTTCCTTCCTCCCTCCTTACTCCTTTCCTTCCTTCCTTCTTTCCTTCCTCCTTTCTTCCCTCCCTCTCTCCTTACTCCTTTCCTTCTTTCCTTCCTTCCTTCCTCCTTTCCTTCCTCCCTCCTTACTCCTTTCCTCCTTTCCTTCCTCCCTCCCTAGTCTTCATTCCTCCCTTCCTTCTTTCCTTTCCTTCCTTCATTCCTCCCTTCCTTCTTTTCTTTCCTTCCGCCCTCCCTCCTTCCTTTCCTTCCTCCCTCCATTACTTCCTTCTTTCCTCCCTTCCTTCCTCCCTCCCTCCTTTACTTCCCTCCTACGTTCCTTCCTTCTTTCCCTCCTTT
The DNA here is from genome assembly GCF_027409825.1 of Scomber japonicus. Classification (NCBI taxonomy): domain Eukaryota; kingdom Metazoa; phylum Chordata; class Actinopteri; order Scombriformes; family Scombridae; genus Scomber; species Scomber japonicus. The sequence continues at coordinate 13,889 of NW_026518648.1, read as the reverse complement.
ACTTCCTTCTTCCTCCCTTCCATCCTTTCCTTCCTTTTTCCTCCCTCCTTACTCCTTTCTTTCCTTCCTTCCTTCCTTCCTTCATTCCTTCTTTCCTTCCTTCCTTCCTTTCTCCTTTCTTCCCTCCCTCCCTCCTTACTCCATTCCTTCTTTCCTTCCTTCCTTCCTTTCTCCTTTCTTCCCTCCCTCCCCCCTTACTTCTTTCCTTCCTTCCTCCCTTTCTCCTTTCCTCCCTCCCTCCCTCCTTACTCCTTTCTTTCCTTCCTTCCTTCCTTCTTTCCTTCTTTCCTTCCTCCTTTCCTTCCTTTTCTCCTTAATTCCTTCCTCTTTTCCTCCTTACTCCTTTCCTTCCTCCCTCCTAACCTTCCTTCCTGGACTTGAGGACAACAGGAGGGTTAAACACACTGAAGCGAGAGTCTTTAATATGTCCATTTATTTCATCACATGAAAAGTTGAGACTCTCCTTAAAACACTTTAACTTGAAAAACCCCCCAATGAATAACTTAAGTAGATTTATTTTCTTCCCTTTCTTCCTTCTTTCCTTCCTTCCATCTGTCCTTCCTCCCTTTCTTCCTTCTGTCCTTCCTTCCATCTGTCCTTCCTACTTCCTTTTATCCTTTCTTTCTTCCTTCCTTCCTTTCTTCCTTCTGTCCTTCCTTCCATCTGTTCTTCCTCCCTTTCTTCCTTCCATCTTTCCTTCCTCCCTTTCTTCCTTCTGTCCTTCCTTCCATCTGTCCTTCCTCCCTTTCTTCCTTCTGTCCTTCCTTCCATCTGTCCTTCCTCCCTTTCTTCCTTCTGTCCTTCCTTCCATCTGTCCTTCTTCCCTTTCTTCCTTCTGTCCTTCCTTCCATCTGTCCTTCCTCCCTTTCTTCCTTCTGTCCTTCCTTTCATCTGTCCTTCCTACTTCCTTTTATCCTTTCTTTCTTCCTTCCTTCCTCCCTTTCTTCCTTCCATCTGTCCTTCCTCCCTTTCTTCCTTCTGTCCTTCCTTCCATCTGTCCTTCTTCCCTTCCTTCCATCTGTCCTTCTTCCCTTTCTTCCTTCTGTCCTTCCTACTTCCTTTTATCCTTTCTTTCTTTCTTCCTTCCTTCCTTCCTTCCTTTCTTCCTTCCATCTGTCCTTCTTCCCTTTCTTCCTTCTGTCCTTCCTCCCATCTGTCCTTCCTCCCTTTCTTCCTTCTTTCCTTCCTTCCATCTTTTTAATGATCCGGCCCATATGAGATCAGATTGGTCTGTATGTGGCCCTTGAATGAAAATGAGTTTGACTCCTCTGGTTTATAGCTTCAGAAAGGTGATATCAGGTGTAGAAATGTTCACGAATTTACCAATCACATAATTAGTTTGGGGTAAATTTCATGAAAGGTTTTGAAGTGTATTTCTTTAGCTTTGTTTGAGATACAAGACTTATAAGATAAAAGCCTTTCTACTATTTATGTCTTCAGTTTGTGACCTCTGGGTATCTTATTCCTGTATTTTCTAATAATTGGCGAATATGCTTCTTGTTCTTTTTATCTGTTAACATCTCGACTCAGATTCACATAGACAAAAGAAATTCAGCACACATATGTATCATGTAAAGGCGCACTCAAAACTCTCTTGGACCCATTCCCTAAGTCCAACAGGAAGTCGGCCATTTTGAATCGAATTTGCGATTTTGGTGCTGTTTGTTGCCATTTGACCTTTTTAAGATGCTTTGCGGCAGGTCTGGCTGCTTTATGGCGGGGAGGGGGAGCTTGGGTTTGGTCACGACCGCTATAACAAGCCATCATCAATGGAGCCCCGAAAAATAGATCCAGTTACTTCCCCCCTCTACTGCTGGAGGTCCTCTTACAGGCCTATGGTGAATATGATAGTATATTTCATTAAAAAAAGCAACACCTAAGCAGCTAAGGAGAGAGAAGCACGATCACAGCCGTATCCATAGCAACCACAACACAATCTGATGGTCTTTTTCTGCATTACATAAGAGTGGTAAAGATGTCCCTAAAGTTTGTTTTGACCAGTTATCATGACCCAAAGTCAAAGGGTTAATCCCGATCTCACCTGGTAACCAGTGGCAACCTCCTGCAGCCAATCACAGGCAACCAATCAGACGTTGATGTCTCATTAACCGACAGTCTGACCTCAACATCACATCCGATTAGCAGCCTGGTTTCAGATCAACGTGCTGGAAGTGAGAATGAGCGGCTCCACCTTCTGCAGAGATGAATGCTGATCGCTCCCGATTCCACCTGCTCGCTCCGCTGTCGGGTAACAAATGTCATTCCAGTCTGAGACAGAAGGGGGGGGGGGTGGGGGGGGGGGGGGGGGGGGGGAGGAAAAAGATGGAGGAGAGGTGGATAATGGACTGTAATGGAGGGGAATTTGCTCATTGCAGCGTCAATTCATTAGCGCGGGCAGATGATAACGTTGTCGTTAAGCTGTCTGAAGCCGTCGTCCTCGTGGTTTGTGTTAATAAAGCTTTTTGTGCTTTACGCTCAGTCTGATGGGACTCAATCTGTAACTCATCTCGTTTCCAATGATGCAAACTCTTATTGAAAACTGGCAGACTGTGAGCGGACGGATGTGTGTGTGTCTGTCAGGAAAGTTCAGACTCACACACACACACTGTGTTAATGTGTGTTAGGGGTGGGAATGGATAAGATTTTATTGATATCAATGCCATTATCGATTCTTTATCGATTCCTGTGGATTCTCTGTGTGGAAACAGTAAACACATTTTATGTAGTTATTATGCTTGAGAAGAGACTGACAATGTGTTAACGTTAAATGAAAGTGTAAATGTTAAAACAAATAGAAATCTGGATATAAAAATAATAATAAATAATAAACTGGATCCTAGATCTCTTACAGTATTAAGTAAATATGTATTTAAAATAAATAATAACTAATAAGTGTAGTCCTTTAACTGAGGCTAAACCTGCAACTCAAGTCACGACATAAATTCATTATTTTTTTTATTATTTTTTCCTTCCTTCCTTCCTTCCTTCCCTCCTCCCTCCCTTTCTTCTATCTTTCCTTCCTTCCTTCCTTCCCTCCTCCCTCCCTTTCTTCTATCTTTCCTTCCTTCCTTCCTTCCCTCCTCCCTCCCTTTCTTCTATCTTTCCTTCCTTCCTTCCTTCCCTCCTCCCTCCCTTTCTTCCATCTTTCCTCCCTTCCTTCCTACCTACCATCTTTCCTCCCTCCCTTTCTTCCTTATTGCCTTCCTTCCTTCCCTACATCCTCTCTTCCTTCCTTCCTTCCTTCCCTCCTCCCTCCCTTTCTTCCTTCCTTCCTTCCTTCCTTCCTTCCTTCTTTCCTTCCCTCCTCCCTCCCTTTCTTCCATCTTTCCTTCCTTCCTTCCTTCCTCTCTTTTTACAGTAGCCAAGTATTCCCATACAGCGAACTTGGTCCGTTTAGACGGGGGGGGTGCTCGCCTCCTTCAGCCATCATACAGCCTGCAGAGCTACTTGCTTGTAACAGCAGGAGGAGTACGGGAGGAGTACGGGAGGAGGAGGAGTGTGGGAGGAGTACGGGAGGAGTACGGGAGGAGTGTGGGAGGAGTACGGGAGGAGCATGGGAGGAGTACGGGAGGAGGAGGAGTACGGGAGGAGTACGGGAGGAGGAGGAGTACGGGAGGAGTACGGGAGGAGCATGGGAGGAGTACGGGAGGAGTACGGGAGGAGGAGGAGTGTGGGGGGAGTACGGGAGGAGTACGGGAGCAGGAGGAGTGTGGGAGGAGTACAGGAGGAGTAGGAGTGTGGGAGGAGTACGGGAGGAGGAGCAGCGTGGGAGGAGTACGGGAGGAGGAGGAGTGTGGGGGGAGTACGGGAGGAGTACGGGAGCAGGAGGAGTGTGGGAGGAGTACAGGAGGAGTAGGAGTGTGGGAGGAGTACGGGAGGAGGAGGAGTGTGGGAGGAGTACGGGAGGAGCGGTACTTTACGCTGCAGCTGCACGTGACCTGAGGGACCTCCACTTTCTCTCTGAACAGCTGTTAGCTTCCTTCTTAATGAAATGAAGCCACACTTTGTACACTGTGGCACACTCTCTCCGCCACGGTGTCGCTCGCTCTGCTGATTGACGTCATTATTTTGCAAGTCACATGAAAGAAAGGCATCGATGAGAGAATCGTTAAGCATAAAGGCAAATGATGTCGAAGGATTGAACCAACTGGAACCGGTTCTCAGCTGGAACCGGTTCTCGATTCCCACCCCTAATGTGTGTACACTGCAGTTTAACCCTCCTGTTGTGCTCCCGGGTCAAATTGACCCTATCTCTTTTGACTGTTCCTTCCTTCCTTCCTTCTCTCCTTCCTTCCTTCCTTCCTTCCTTCCTTCCTCATTCCTTCTTTCCTCTCCTTACTTCCTTCCTCTTTTCCTCCTTCCTTCCTTCCTTCGTTACTTCCTTCCTTCCTCATTTCCTTCTTTCTCACTTCCTTCCTTCTTCCTCCCTTCCTTTCTTCCTCATTTCCTTCCTTCCTTCCTTCCTCCCTATTTCCTCCCTTCCTCATTCCTTCTTTCCTCTCCTTACTTCCTTCCTCTTTTCCTCCTACCTTCCTTCCTTCGTTACTTCCTTCCTTCCTCATTTCCTTCTTTCTCACTTCCTTCCTCTTTCCTCCCTTCCTTTCTTCCTCATTTCCTTCCTTCCTTCCTTCCTTCCTCCCTATTTCCTCCCTTCCTCATTCCTTCTTTCCTCTCCTTACTTCCTTCCTCTTTTCCTCCTTCCTTCCTTCCTTCGTTACTTCCTTCCTTCCTCATTTCCTTCTTTCTCACTTCCTTCCTCTTTCCTCCCTTCCTTCCTTCTTTCCCCACTTCCTTCCTTCCTCTTTCCTCCCTTCCTTCGTTTCTTCCTCATTTTGTTCCTTCCTTTGTTCCTTCCTTCGTTCCTTCGTTACTTCCTTCCTTCCTTGACCTGAGCACAACAGGAGGGTTAAAGGGAGAGATACATGTTGTAAATGAGTCTTGAATTGGACTTCACTTTTAAAACTGACTCAGATCTTGTTGTAACTGAGAGTAAACTTTCACAGGTTTCTACACCATGCCTGGACGATCATTGAAAACTGATTTTAAGATTAAGATCAGAACTGTAACTGATTTATAACTCGACCTCAGACTCCAAACAGCTTCCTTCAGCCATCATACAGCCTGCAGAGCTACCTGCTTGTAACAGCAGGAGGAGGAGCGTGGGAGGAGTACGGGAGGAGGAGGAGTGTGGGGGGAGTACGGGAGGAGTACGGGAGGAGGAAGAGTGTGGGGGGAGTACGGGAGGAGTACGGGAGGAGGAAGAGTGTGGGGGGAGTACGGGAGGAGTACGGGAGGAGGAAGAGTGTGGGGGGAGTACGGGAGGAGTACGGGAGGAGGAGTGTGGGGGGAGTACGGGAGGAGTACGGGAGGAGGAGGAGTACGGGAGGAGTACGGGAGGAGGAGGAGTGTGGGGGGAGTACGGGAGGAGTACGGGAGGAGGAGGAGTGTGGGAGAAGTACGGGAGGAGCGTGGGAGGAGTACGGGAGGAGGAGGAGTGTGGGAGGAGTACGGGAGGAGTACGGGAGGAGGAGGAGTGTGGGAGGAGTACGGGAGGAGTACGGGAGGAGGAGGAGTGTGGGAGGAGTACGGGAGGAGGAGGAGTGTGGGGGGAGTACGGGAGGAGTACGGGAGGAGGAGGAGTGTGGGGGGAGTACGGGAGGAGTACGGGAGGAGGAAGAGTGTGGGGGGAGTACGGGAGGAGGAGGAGTGTGGGAGGAGTACGGGAGGAGGAGGAGTGTGGGAGAAGTACGGGAGGAGCGTGGGAGGAGCATGGGAGGAGTACGGGAGGAGTACGGGAGGAGGAGGAGTGTGGGGGGAGTACGGGAGGAGTACGGGAGGAGGAGGAGTACGGGAGGAGTACGGGAGGAGGAGGAGTGTGGGGGGAGTACGGGAGGAGTACGGGAGGAGTACGGGAGGAGGAGGAGTGTGGGAGAAGTACGGGAGGAGCGTGGGAGGAGCATGGGAGGAGTACGGTAGGAGGAGGAGTACGGGAGGAGTACGGGAGGAGGAGGAGTGTGGGGGGAGTACGGGAGGAGTACGGGAGGAGGAGGAGTGTGGGGGGAGTACGGGAGGAGTACGGGAGGAGGAAGAGTGTGGGAGGAGTACGGGAGGAGGAAGAGTGTGGGAGAAGTACGGGAGGAGTACGGGGGGAGGAAGAGTGTGGGGGGAGTACGGGAGGAGTACGGGAGGAGGAGGAGTGTGGGAGAAGTACGGGAGGAGCGTGGGAGGAGTACGGGAGGAGTACGGGAGGAGGAGGAGTGTGGGAGGAGTACGGGAGGAGGAGGAGTACGGGAGGAGTACGGGAGGAGGAGGAGTGTGGGAGGAGTACGGGAGGAGTACGGGAGGAGGAGGAGTGTGGGAGGAGTACGGGAGGAGTACGGGAGGAGGAG
>NW_026518648.1:0-2500 GCF_027409825.1 Scomber japonicus | reverse complement strand
GTCATGAACCCGCCTCATGGCGGGACTAACGGCGGGAGCGGGGAGGTTGCTATGGTTACGAGGGCTGGATCTCGAGGACATTGGTCAATCAACCTGTCAATCAGGACGTAGCCCCGCCCCCTAATGCATACCCTGCTTTATCGTCACATATAAAATCAGGGAGGCCAAAATGTCCCAAATGAACATCATACTGCATTGAAGAAGGCTTTAAACTAGCGATTGAGACCATAAACACATTTTGAAAACGTTTACTGAGGTTAGAAATCAAGTGAGAAGTTGGTGAATTCTCCATTGACTTGTATAGAGACGGTCGCCCCCTGGTGGCCTTTTGATAGAATGCAGCTCTAAGTTACTTCTCCATTGACTTCTTTTCAGAGGACCAGAACTCCCCGCCTGGACAGAAAGACACAAACAGCAGCAGGGAGGAAAGAAGGAAGGAAGGAAAGGAGAGAGGAAGGAAGGATGGAAGGGAGGAAGAAGGAAGTAAAGGAGGGACGGAGGAAGGAAGGGAAGGAGGGAGGGTGGAAGGAAAGGAAAGAAGGAAGGGAGGAATGAAGGAACTAAATTGAGCCCCTCGATCCAGAATGATGAAGACCAGGGGCCGGATCATTAAAAAGATGGAAGGGAAGGACAGAGGGAAGGAAGGAAGGAAGGAAAATAGGAACGGGAAGGACAGAGGGAAGTAATGAAGGAAGGAAGGAAGGAAGGAAAGAAGGAAAAGAAGACAGGAAGGACAGGGAAGAAAGGAAGGAAGGAAGGAAGGAAGGAAGAAAGGAAGGAAGGAAGGAAGGAAGGAAGGAAGGAAGGACAGAGAGATTCACCACACTGACTTCCTGACATGAAGGAGTGTTTTATTGGAAGGAAGGATTCAGAAGGAAGGACACAGGGAAGTAATGAAGGAAGGAAGGAAGGAAGGAAAGAAGGAAAAGAAGACAGGAAGGACAGGAAGAAAGGAAGGAAGGAAGGAAGGAAGGAAGGACAGAGAGATTCACCACACTGACTTCCTGACATGAAGGAAGGAAGGAAAAGAAGACAGGAAGGAAAGGAAGGAAGGAAGGGAAGGAAGGAAGGAAGGACGGAGGGAAGTAATGAAGGAAGGAAGGAAGGAAGGAAGAAGGAAAAGAAGACAGGAAGGAAGGAAGGAAGGACAGAGAGATTCACCACACTGACTTTCTGACATGAAGGAGTGTTTTATTGCACTTTTCCTGGTTGGAGGATGACAGCGGTAGTTTACAGACTATTTGTTTCTGCTGGATCACAAAACAAAAACACTTGAAACGCTCCGTCGCTCCGCTAGACTCTAAATTCAGAGTTTGAACGCATCGCTGCAGTTTTGAATAATTTATATTTCTCCACATTTCAGCAAAAAAGTGACCGAAAAAAATAACCAGGAGCTCTGAATGTCACCCTGTGGAGTTACACACTGAGAGAATGAGCTTCCTTTAACCCTCAAGTCAAGGAAGAAAGGGAGGAAGAAGGAAGGAAAGGAGAGAGAGAGGGAGGAAGGAAGGAAGGAAGGAAAGGAGGGAGAGAGGAAGGAAGGCAGGGGAAAGAAGGAAATAAGGAAGGTGGGAGGGAGGGAGGGAGGGAGGGAGGGAGGGGAGGGAGGGAGGGAGGATGGAAGGGAGGAAGAAGGAAGGAAAGGAGGGAGGGAGGAAGGGAGGAGGGAAGGAAGAAGAAGGAAAGAAGGAAGGAAGGAGGAAGGAAAGGGATGGAGGGAGGAAACAGGAAGGTTAAGTAGAAGCTTCATTGACTTTATATTGAGGGTCAGACATAGTTTCAGTAACATGTGAAGCCAAGGTGGGCTCAATGGGCCATTTAAGGTCCATTCTGACCCCACTTAGACCCATATGGGCAAAAGTATGGGGGTCTACATGGGTCTCACCCACCTGAAATCCAGTCAGAACCCACTTGAAGCCCATATGGGCAAACACAGGTGGCGTCACCATGGTAACTGCAGACGAACCCACTTGGGACCCACATTACAGCCCTTTAAGCAGCTTTAATAAGATTTTAGTCACACTGGGCAGCAGGTTCTTCTTCTTCTTCTTCTTCTTCTTCTTCTTCTTCTTCTTCTTCTTCTTCTTCTTCTTCTTCTTCTTCTTCTTCTTCTTCTTCTTCTTCTTCTTCTTCTTCTTCTTCTTCTTCTTCTTCTTCTTCTTCTTCTTCTTCTTCTTCTTCTTCTTCTTCTTCTTCTTCTTCTTCTTCTTCTTCTTCTTCTTCTTCTTCTTCTTCTTCTTCTTCTTCTTCTTCTTCTTCTTCTTCTTCTTCTTCTTCTTCTTCTTCTTCTTCTTCTTCTTCTTCTTCTTCTTCTTCTTCTTCTTCTTCTTCTTCTTCTTCTTCTTCTTCTTTTTCTTCTTCTTTTTCTTCTTCGTCTTCTTCTTCTTCTTCTTCGTCTTCTTCTTCTTCTTCTTCTTCTTCGTCTTCGTCTTCTTCTTCTTCTTCTTCTTCTTCTTCTTCTTCTTCTTCTGCTTCTTCTTCTGCTCTGTGGTTTTCCAGG
>NW_026518647.1:20000-22500 GCF_027409825.1 Scomber japonicus | reverse complement strand
AGGGAGGAAAGAAGGATGGGAGGAAAAGAAGGATGGAAGGAAGGAGGGGAGGGGAGGAAGGAAGAATGGAAAGGAGGGAGGGCAGGAAGGAAAGAAAGAAAGGAAGGAAGGAAGGAAGGACGGAGGGGAGGGAGGAAGGAAGGAAGGACGGAGGGGAGGGAGGACGGAAGGAGGGGAGGGAGGGAGAATGGATGGAAGGAAGGAAGGAGGGGAGGGAGGAAAGAAGGATGGAAGGATGGAAGGAAGGAAGGAGGGGAGGGAGGAAGGAAGGATGGAAAGGAGGGAGGGAAGAAGGAAGGACGGAGGGGAGGGAGGAAGAAAGGAGGGAGGAAGGAAGAATGAAGGAAAAGAGGGAGGGAGGAAGAAAGAAGGAAGGAAAGGAGGGAAGGAGGGGAGGGAGGAAGGAAGGATGGAAAGGAGGAAGGAAGGAAGGAAGGAAGGAAAGGAGGGAGGGTGGGAAGGAAGGAAGGAAGGAAGGAAAGAAAGGAGGGAAGGAAGAAAGGAAGGAAGGAAGGAAGGAAGGAAAGGAGGGAAGGAAGGAAGGAAGAAAAACAAAAGTTGGATATGTAATAACTAAATCACCTTTTGATTTCTGGTGGAAACAAGATATTTATCTACCACTACAGAACGTGTCTTATCTTCAGATGCTGGGATTAAAGGAGAGGGAGGGGAGGGAGGAAGGAAGGATGGAAAGGAGGGAGAGGAGGGAGGAAGGAAGGGAGGGAGAGGAGGGAGGAAGGAAGGGAGAAAGAAGGAAGGAAAGGAGGGAAGGAAGGAAAGGAGGGAGGGAGAAAGGTAGGAAGGAAGGACGGAGGGGAGGGAGAAAGGAAGGACGGAAGGAAGGAAGGAGGGGAGGAAAGGAGGGAGGGGCGGGAGGGAGAATGGATGGGAGGAAGGAGGGGAGGGAGAAAGAAGGAAGGAAAGGAGGGAGGGAAGAAAGGAGGGAAGGAAGGAAAGGAGGGAGGGAAGGAAGGAAGAAGGAAGGACGGAGGGGAGGGAGGAAGAAAGGAGGGAGGAAGTAGGAAGGAAAGGAGGGAAGGAAGGAAGAAGGAAGGAAAAGAGGGAGGGAGGGAAGGAAGGAAGGAAGGAAGAATGAAGGAAAAGAGGGAGGGAGGAAGAAAGAAGGAAGGGAAGGAGGGGAGGGAGGAAGGAAGGATGGAAAGGAGGAAGGAAGGAAAGGAGGGAGGGTGGGAAGGAAGGAAGGAAGGAAAGAAAGGAGGGAAGGAAGGAAGGAAGAAGGAAGGACGGAGGGGAGGGAGGAAGAAAGGAGGGAGGAAGTAGGAAGGAAAGGAGGGAAGGAAGGAAGAAGGAAGGAAAAGAGGGAGGGAGGAAGAAAGAAGGAAAAGAGGGAGTGAAGGAAGGAGGAGGGAAGGAAGGAAGAATGAAGGAAAAGAGGAAGGGAGGAAGAAAGAAGGAAGGAAGGAAAGGAGGGAGGAAGAAGGAAGGAAGGAAAGGAGGGAAGAGTTAGCTTCACAAACTGTGTTTCAACATTTCTGTGTTCAGGATTTAGTGATTAGCATAAACCTGCCCCTGCTGCTGTAGAGGTAGAAATACATTCAGCACACACTACTACTACTACAGTCTACAGTTAGCCAGCTAGCTGAATTAGCCGCCTAGCTAGCAACCGAGTTAGCAGCTGAGTTAGCCGCCTAGTTACCATCTGAGTTAGGCGCCAAGCTAGCAGCCGAGTTAGCAGCTGAGTTAGCCGCCTAGTTAGCCTCCGAGCTAGCAGCCGAGTTAGCCGCAGAAAGCTCTCAGACGTAGCGTCCATGTTTCTGGTAGAGGTGGTGACTTTGATTGACAGGTGACACTTGGTAGGGGGCGGGGCTTCAGCGTTTGGGAGCAGAGAAAGAGGCTGATTTTTACACAACTTTGAAGCCTAATTTCATATATTTGGCGATTTTTTTTAATCATTCAAATTTGGCAGGGTGGTTAACAACACACTTTTCTGTGGTATGTCAAACTCAGAACACATGTTTATTCTTACTTTACACAGACCTTAAAGACTGTGAGGACGTTTGAATTCTGACCCATGATCTTTTTACGGAGCGGCTAGTCGGATCTTTGGCGATCGTAAAAATGAAGGTTAAATACAAAACTGAAACCAACATAAAGATGAAGACTAACGCTACCAAAGAACTGCTTAATAAATGGCTGATGTTATAAATTTAGGGGGCTATGGTGGACAATTTCGGTAACTTTTTGAAACAGACAATCCAATATTCACGCTGAACTTCTTTATAACGTCCAACTTTTCATCCCACCTTCAAATAAGACTTTTAATTTCAGCAGGTTTGGACAACACCTAAAACAAACTGGTTATTGTCAAGTATAAACCCTGCACATGTAATGAAGTGGATAATAAAATAACACATTCTCCTCCCACACATACAAGTTTGGCATTTGTTCTCCATTTCTTGGCCAGTTTTATTAGAGGGTTATGGTAAAAATGTCTAAGTGGTGTAACCATAAAAACTTTGTACCAAATAATTCAATTTGC
>NW_026518647.1:0-17500 GCF_027409825.1 Scomber japonicus | reverse complement strand
TACCTAACACCATATCAACTAGTTTGGCATGATCTTACATCCTTCCTTCCTTCCTTCCTTCCTTCCTTCCTTCCTTCCTTCCTACCTACCTAACACCATATCAACTAGTTTGGCATGATCTTACATCCTTCCTCCCTTCCTTCCTTCCTTCCTTCCTTCCTTCCTACCTAACACCATATCAACTAGTTTGGCATGATCTTACATCCTTCCTTCCTTCCTTCCTTCCTTCCTTCCTTCCTTCCTACCTACCTAACACCATATCAACTAGTTTGGCATGATCTTACATCCTTCCTTCCTTCCTTCCTTCGTTCCTTCCTTCCTTCCTTCCTCCCTTCCTTCCTTCCTACCTAACACCATATCAAGTAGTTTGGCATGATCTTACATCCTTCCTTCCTTCCTTCCTTCCTTCCTTCCTTCCTTCCTTCCTTCCTACCTAACACCATATCAACTAGTTTGGCATGATCTTACATCCTTCCTTCCTTCCTTCCTTCCTTCCTTCCTTCCTTCCTTCCTTCTTAACACCATATCAACTAGTTTGGCATGATCTTACATCCTTCCTTCCTTCCTTCCTTCCTTCCTTCCTTCCTTCCTTCCTTCCTTCTTACCTAACACCATATTAACTAGTTTGGCATGATCTTACATCCTTCCTTCCTTCCTTCCTTCCTTCTTCCTTCTACCTAACACCATATCAACTAGTTTGGCATGATCTTACATCCTTCCTTCCTTCCTTCCTTCCTTCCTTCCTTCCTTCCTACCTAACACCATATCAACTAGTTTGGCATGATCTTACATCCTTCCTTCCTTCCTTCCTTCCTTCCTTCCTACCTAACACCATATTAACTAGTTTGGCATGATCTTACATCCTTCCTTCCTTCCTTCCTTCCTTCCTTCCTTCCTTCCTACCTAACACCATATCAACTAGTTTGGCATGATCTTACATCCTTCCTTCCTTCCTTCCTTCCTTCCTTCCTTCCTTCCTACCTAACACCATATCAACTAGTCTGGCATGATCTTACATCCTTCCTTCCTTCCTTCCTTCCTTTCCTTCCTACCTAACACCATATCAACTAGTCTGGCATGATCTTACATCCTTCCTTCCCTTCCTTCCTTCCTTCCTTCCTACCTAACACCATATCAACTAGTTTGGCATGATCTTACATCCTTCCTTCCTTCCACACACTGAGCTGTATTTACCCACATTAATCGGGGGGGGGGGGTGGGTAGGAGGGGGGGGGTGGGGGGGCAGGGGAGGAGGGGAGGGGGGGGGGGGTGTCAGGGGAGCCGCAGTCTCACATTAATTCAGCCTCTAAAATCTATAATTAAACAAAGAGACTTTTTTTAATCTTTATTTTTTTATTTTCACATTTCTCTGCTGCTCAGATCCAGAAGAAAGCTTCCTGCTGAGGCTGAGAGTTAGAAATGCTAATCCATCTTTTTCATTTATTCATCCATCATCCATCCATCTTTTCATTTATCATCCATCCATTCATCCATCCAACTTTTTCTTTTATCCATCCATCCATCTTTTCCTTATCCATCCATCCATCCATCCTTCATTTAATCCATCCATTCATCCATCCATCTTTTCATTTATCATCCATCCATTCATCCATCCATCTTTTCATTATATCCGTCCATCCATCTTTTCCTTTATCCATCATCCATCCATCTTTTCCTTTATCCAACCATCCATCCTTTCCTCCATCCATCCATCCTTACCTTTAACCATCCATCCATCCATCTTTTTGTTTATCCATTCATCCATCCATCTTTTCCTTTATCCATTCATTCATCAATCTTTTCATCCATCCATCCCTCCATCCATCTTTTCCTTTGTCCATCTATCCATCCATCTTGTCATTTATACCGTCCATCCATTTTTTCATTTATCCATCCATCCATCCATCCATCCATCTTTTCCTTTATCCATCCATCCATCCATCCATCTTTTTATTTATCCATTCATCTTTTCCTTTATCCATCCATCTTTTCCTTTATACATTCATCATCCATCTTTTCCTTCATCCATCCATCTTTGCATTTATCCATCCATCCATCTTTTCATTTATCCATTCATCCATCCATTTTTTCATTTATCCATCCATCTATTCCTTAATCCATTCGTCCATCCATCCATCCATTTTTTCATTTATCCATCCATCCATCCATCCATCTTTTCATTTATCCATCCATCCATTTATTCAGCCATCTTTTCCTTTATCCATCATCCATCCATCTTTTCCTTATCCATCCATCCATCCATCCATCTTTTCATTTACCCATCCATCCATCCATCTTTTCCTTTATCCATCCATCCATCCATCCATCCATCCATCTTTTCCTTTATCCATTCATTCATCCATCTTTTCATTTATCCATCCATCCATCCATCCATCTTTTCGTTTATCCATCCATCCATCCTTTCCTCCATCCATCCATCCTTTCCTTTATCCATTCATCCATCCATCTTTTTGTTTATCCGTCCATCCATTTTTTCCTTTGTCCATTTCATTCATCCATCTTTTCATTTATCCATCCATCCATCTTTCATTTATCAATCCATCCATCCATCCATCCATCCATCCATCTTTTCCTTTATCCATCCATCCATCCATCCATCCATCTTTTCATTTATCAATCCATCCATCCATCCATCCATCTTTTCCTTTATCCATCCATCCATCCATCCATCCATCTTTTCATTTATCCATTCATCTTTTCCTTTACCCATCCATCCATCCATCTTTTCCCTTTATCCATCCATCCATCCATCTTTTCATTTATCCGCCCCTCATCTCGCTCCGTAAACCTCGACTTATGTAGACGTGTTTCATCCCCTCTTTCATTTCCTTTCACTTCCTTTCTTTTTCTTGTTTCCTGTCTTCCTACTCCTGCTCTTCTGTTTTACATCCTTTCTTCATCTTTTTTCTGCCCTTCTCTTTCATCTCTTCCTTCACTCTCCTCCTCCTTCCATCCCTTTCCTCATCCTCCTCTTCCTCCCATTTCCTATTTCCTTCTTTCTTTCTCTACTTGTTTTCTTTACATATTATCTTCTCTTTTTTTCCATTCCTCCCATCATCTATTCCTCTCTTCTCTTTTCTTTTTTGTCCTTTTCTTTTTTCTTCCTCCTACTCATTTCTTCTTCTTCTTCTTCCATTTTGCATTTCTTGCCCTTTTCTGTACGACTCTTCTCCTTCCTCCATTTATTTTATCCTCTCTCCTTTGTCCATATCCCCCCTTTTCCTTTCCTCATCCTCCTCTTCTCTGTCCCCTCCTTCCTGTTTCCTCTTGTTTTCTCTTCTTTCCCTTTTTGTCCTTTCTTTTCATCCTTCTACCTCTTTTCTTCTTTCTTTTACACCATCCTCTTCCCTCTCTCCTCTTTCTTTGTCCTTATTTCTTCCCTTTCTCTTCTCTTTTTCATTTCCTCCCATCCTCTGTTTCCTCTGACTCTTATTTTTTCTCCCTCCTCTCCTCCTTTCTTTCCTGATTCGGTTACACTCCCCCCTTTTCTCTCCTCATTTCTTCTTTGTTGTCCTTTTTTCCCTCTTGCTGCTCTTCTTGTTTCCTCCTCTCTTCCTCTTCCTCCATTTTCATTTCCTTCCTTTTTTTCTCTTCCCATTCTCTTCTCTACCTCTACCCTCCTTTCCCTCTTGTTTCTCATCTTCTCCTCCCTTTATTTTAATTTCCTCTCATCCTCTGCTCTTTCTTTCTCCTCTTATTCTCCATCTTTTCTCCCTCCTCCCTTTTTCTTTTCCTCATATTCTTTCGTCACTCCTCTCCTCTTTCCTTTTCCTCCTCTTTTATCTCATCTCTTCCTCTCCTGCCTTTCCCTTTCTTTGCTCTTTCCTTCCTACTCCTTTCCTCTTCTTTCTTGTCTCTCCTCCCTTTCTCCTTCCTCTTTCTTTTTTCATCTTTCTTTCACCCTCCTTTTCCTCTCCTCCTCCTCCTCCTCTTTTGTTTGTTTATCTCTTCCTCTCCTGCCTTTCACAGTCTGCAGTTTCCTTCCTCCTCCTCCTCCTTCCTCCTCCTCCTCCTCCTCCTCCTTCTCCTCCTCCTCCTCCTCCTCCCCCTTTTCTCTCCATCTTCTCCCTTCTTTGTCCTTCTTTCCTCCTCTGGCTCTTTTCATTTCCTTTCCTTCCCTCTTACCCATCCTTCTTTCTTTTTCACATTTTTTCCCCATCATCTTTTTATCCCTCCCTTTTTTTTTCTTGCTACCTCCCCAACCCCCCCTCTCTTTTTCCTCTCATTTCTTGTCCTCACATCCCCTCCTCTACTCTCTTTATTTTCCCATTCCTCCTCCTCCTCCTCCTCCTCCTTTTCTTCCTCCTCTTCCTCCCCTTCTATTAAATCCCTCAGTGAGAAGCCACACTGACAGTTTTTTTCCCCCCTCCCTCCCAGACAGAAATCATCCCTGTCTTTATTGTCAGGCTGCTGAAAAAGGAGGGTGTGTGTGTGTGTGTCTGTGTGTGTGTGTGTGTGTGTGTGTGTGTGTGTGTGTGTGTCTCAGTGTGTAGACGATCTGCAGTTTGTGTTTTTTTTTTTTTTCTTCTTTTTTTTTTTGGCACGTGTGTGTTTCTTTTCTGCAATTGGTCGCCATTTTTTATCCCCCTTCTCTCTCCAGCCTCTCTTGTCTCCACTGTGTTTTTCAGCTCTTACACTATGAATACACACACACACACACACACACACACACACACACACACACACACGCACTCACCTTCCCTTTTGAATGACAAGCTGTAATGGCATTTAAACCAACCCGAGTGAGAAACAATGGATATTACTCTGCACAATCAACCATTAACAATAATTATGTTAGCCCAATTCTGCATAAATGAATCTCCCGGAGTTTGCAGTGTTTGCGAGGAGCGAGGAGCGAGGAGCGAGGAGCGCTTTCATAACGACATAATTAAAAAGCATCTGAGCTGAGGCAGACGTCTCCGGCTCCGGCTCTCAGTCTGGCAGCAGATGTAAAACACCACAGAGGATTTTTAATATACAGGAGACTTAATAATGGAGAGAGGGAGAGAGAGGGAGACAGAGAGGGAAAAAGAGAGGGAGAGAGGAAGACAGAGAGAGGTAGAGGGAGAGAGGGAGAGAGAGGGAGAGGAGAGAGAGAGAGAGAGAGAGGGAGATAGAGAGGAAGACAGAGAGACAGAGATGGAGAGAGAGGGATAGAGAGAGAGAGAGAGACAGGGGGAGAGAGAGAGGGATAGAGAGAGAGAGAGAGATGGGGGAGAGAGACAGAGAAGGGGAGAAAGAGGAGGGTGGCAGGGAGAGGGGGAGAGAGAGAGTGAGAGGGGGAGACAGGGAGGGAGAGAGAGACAGAGAGAGAGCGGGGGAGAGAGAGAGGAAGACAGAGAGAGAGAGAGACAGAGAGGGAGGGAGAGAGACAGAGAGAGAGGAGAGGGAGAGAGAGAGAGAGAGCAAGAGAAGGGGAGAGAGAGCAAGAGAAGGAGAGAGAGAGAGGGAGGGAGAGAGAGAGAGAGAGAGAGAAATGTTTCTACAACACATTCAGGAAGAAAAACAGCAGTTATCATTTTAAGCTATGAAACAGGAAGTGTAGATGTGATGTTTCCATCTCTGACTGCAGATATGAAGACTGTTACCGTGGCGACATCGATGACGAAGCCTTTAAAAATGACACTTTAACATTTACCAGGATTGTTCCTTTAAGGCAGGGGTGTCAAACATGAGGCCCGCGGGCCAGAAACGGCCCGGCGAGGAGTCCGATCCGGCCCGCTTTCCTTCCTGTCTTCTTTTCCTTCCATCTGTCCTTCCTCCCTTTCTTCCTTCCATCTTTCCTTTCTCTGTTTCTTCCGTTCTTTCATCTTTTCTTCCTGTATTCTCTTCCTTCCTTCCATCCTTCCATCCTTCCTTCCTTCCATCTTGTCTTCCTGTCTTCTCTTCCTTCCTTCTATCTTACCTTACTGTCTCCTCTTCCTTCCTTCCATCTTTCCTTACCGTCTTCCCTCCTCTCCCTTCCATCCTTCCTTCCTTCCTTCCTTCCTCCTTTCCATCCTCCCTTCCTTCTTCCTTCCTTCTTTCCTTCGTTCCATCTTTCCTTACTCTCTTCTCTCCTCTTCCTTCCCTCCTTCCTTCCTTTCCTTCATTCCTTCCTTCCTTCAATCTTTCTTCCTTCCTTCAATCTTCCCTTTCTTCCTTTCATCTTTTCTTGCTGTATTCTCTTCCTTCCTTCCTTCCTTCCACCCTTCCTTCCTTCCTCCCTTCCTTCGATCCTCCCTTTCTTCCTTCCTATCTTCTCTTCTTTCCTTCCATCCTCCCTCCCTCCCTTCCTCCCTCCCTTCCTTCCTTTCTTCCTTCCTTCCATCTTTCCTTACTGTCTTCTCTCCTCTTCCTTCCTTTCATCTTTTCTTCCTGTATTCTCTTCCTTCCTTCCTTCCTGCCTTCCTTCCATCTTTCCTTCCTCCCTTCGATCCTCCCTTCCTTCCTTCCTCCCTTCTTTCGATCCTCCCTTTCTTCCTTCCTATCTTCTCTTCTTTCCTTCCATCCTCCCTCCCTCCCTTCCTTCCTTTCTTCCTTCCTTCCTTCAATCCTCCCTTTCTTCCACCCTTCCTTCCTTCCTTCCTTCCTTCCACCCTTCCTTCCTTCCTTCCATCCTTCCTTCCTTGCTTCCTTCCTTGCCCACATACAGATCATATTGTTCTGTATGTTGCTCTTGAATGAAGATGATTTTGACTCCTCTGCTTTAAGGAGTGTTTAGATATTTCCCTGAGGAGCTGGTGGAGAGTAAAACCAGAGCTAAAAGAGAGAGAATATTGAACTTATACTATCGCTGCTATATATTACTAACCTTTAACCTTTAACCTGATAAACAACAAACAAGAAAGCAGCGAATGCAAATAAAGACCAAAGTTTCTTTTACTGTAAGATCTTCCCCCTACGCTCAGAAACTTGGCTCCAGCTAAACATCAATAATGAACTGAGTCCATGTCAGAGAAGAGTGAAGAACGACTATAATACTGTTATAGTTTATATTATCCAACTGTAATGTATTCAAATTGTTTTTTTATTCAGGCAACTGTCAAAACCTCCAAAAATGATTCATCTACTATAAAGAAAAGCATTTAAAGAGCCAGAAACACACAATGGTTTTTATTTATGCTCCAATAATACCTTCAAATAAATAGTTTATCAGCTAATTTATGAATATATAAATTGAAGATACTGTTTTAAAACAAGTCATGATGGTGCAGCTACACCTTTGTTTGATGCCTGATTGAATCTCTGTAGGAAACATTTGAACCATTTATAGCTGATGGTTCATTTAACTTCATTCAACTAATCAGTTAATTAAACTATTTCAGCTCTAGAACATATTACATTTTATTTTTAAGATGAAAAAAAATCTTCATAACTACTAGGTCCCAAGTGGGTTTGTCTGCAGTTTCCATGGCGACCCCAGCTGTGTTTGCCCATGTGGGCTTCAAGTGGGTTCTGACCAGGCGGGGAGTTCTGGTCCTCTGAAATGAGGCCAACGCGGAAGTAACTTAGAGCTGCATTCTATCAAAAGGCCACCAGGGGGCGACCGTCTCTATACAAGTCAATGGAGAATTCACCAACTTCTCACTTGATTTCTAACCTCAGTAAACGTTTTCAAAATGTGTTTATGGTCTCAATCGCTAGTTTAAAGCCTTCTTCAATGCAGTATGATGTTCATTTGGGACATTTTGGCCTCCCTGATTTTATATGTGACGATAAAGCAGGGTATGCATTAGGGCGTGGCTACGTCCTGATTGACAGGTTGATTGACCAATGTCCTCGAGATCCAGCCCTCGTAACCATAGCAACCTCCCCGCTCCGCCTATGGCCCGGCCTCATGCCCATATAAGTAGAATCCGTGTTTTTATTTTTCCCAGCATGCACCTGAAATTTTCAAGATGGCGCTGCCTAGATTAGAAACTATTGGCTTCCGAGCAGCAGTCCACAAACCAATGGGTGACGTCACGGATGTTACGTCCATTTCTTTTATACAGTCTATATATTCTGACTGGGTTTCAGGTGGGGCCCATGTTACTGAAACAACATGGGGCCCATACAGTTTGCCCTCTTAGCCCTCTTACATCCATTATGGGGCTCATACAGTCAGTTTCACATGTTACTAAAACCATGTGGGACCCCCAAAATCTGCTCCTTCCCTCCCTCCCTCCCTCCCTTCTTCCCTTCTTCCCTTCTTCCCTTCCATTCTTGACTCTAGGACAACAGTAGAGTTAAAGTGTTTCCAGCTGCTGATAGATGTAGTGTTTAGGGGTTATAGTTTATTTCAGTGTGTTTCATTGAGCAGTGAAGTCAGAGTGAGCTGAATGAAAGCAGCAGCGAGCAGAAAGCTCCTTCTCTCTCTCTTTCCTTCCTCCATCCCCCTTTCTTCCTTCCTTTCTCCCTCCTTCTCTCTTTCTTTCCTTCCTCTCTCTTTCCTCTCTTCCTTCTGTCCTTCCTTCGTCCCCCTTTCTTCCTTCCTTCCTTTCTCCCTTCCTCCCTCCCTCCTTCTCTCTTTCTTTCCTCCCTCCCTACTTTCTTTCCTTCTTCCCTCCCTCCTTTCCTTCCTTCCTCCTTTCCTTCCTTCCTTCTTTCTTCCCTGCCATCCTCCCTCCTTCCCTCCTTTCCTTCCTTTTTCCTCCCTTCCATCCTTCCTTCCTTCCTCCCTCCTTCCTTCTTTATTTCCCCCCTCCCTCCTACCTATCTTCCTTCCTTCCTTCCTACCTTCCTTCTTCCATCCTTCCCTACTTTCCTTCCTTCTTCCTCCCTTCCATCCTTCCTTCCTTCCTTCCTTCCTCCATTCCCTCCTTCCTTCTTTCCTCCCTCCTACCTTCCTTTCATTTCTTCCTTCCTTCCCTCCTACCTTCCTCCTTTCCATCCTTCCTTCCTCCCTCCTACCTTCCTTCCTTCCTTCCTCCGTTCCCTCCTTGCTTCTTTCCTCCCTCCTTCCTACCTTCCTTCCTTCCTTCTTTCCTCCGCCCTTCCTTTCCTTCCTTCCTTCCTTCTTCCCTTTCTTCCCTTCCTTCCTCCCTCCTTTCCTTCCTTCTTCCTCCCTTCCCTCCCTTCCATCCTTCCTTCCTCCCTACTTTCCTTCCTTCTTCCAGCTGCTGATAGATGTAGTGTTTAGGGGTTATAGTTTATTTCAGTGTGTTTCATTGAGCAGTGAAGTCAGAGTGAGCTGAATGAAAGCAGCAGCGAGCAGAAAGCGGGCAGCCTCTCAGCCTCTCAGCCTCTCAGCCTCTCAGCGCATAGCGTGAGCCTCTTCCTTCCTTCCTTCCTTCCTTGCTTCCTTCCTTCCTTCCTTCTGTCCTTCCTCCTTCTCTCTTTCTTTCCTTCCTCTCTCTTTCCTCCCTTCCGTCTTTCCTTCCTCCATCCCCCTTCCTTCCTTCCTTTCTCCCTCCTTTCCTTCCTTCTTCCGCCCTTCCCTCCTACCTTCCTTCCTTTCTTCCCTACTACCTCCCTCCCTCCTTTCCTTCCTTTCTTCCTTCCTTCTTCCTCCCTTCCTTCCTTCCCTTCCTCCCTTCCATCCTTCCATCTTCCTCCCTTCCTTCCTCCCTTCTTTCTTTCCTTTCCTCCTTCCCTCCTACCTTCCTTCCTCCCTACTTTCCTTCCTTCTTCCTTCTCTCCTTTCCTTCCATCCTTCCTCCCTCTCTCCCTCCCTCCTTTCCTTCCTTTCCTTCCTCCCTACCTCCCTTCCACCTTCCTTCCTTCCTTCCTCCCTTCCTTCCTTGACTCTAGGACAACAGTAGTATTAAAGTGTTTCCAGCTGCTGACAGATGTGTGTTTAGTGTGTTTTATAGTTTATTTCAGTGTGTTTCATTGAGCAGTGAAGTCAGAGTGAGCTGAATGAAAGCAGCAGCGAGCAGAAACCTGGCATCCTCTCAGCCTCTCAGCTTCTCGGCGGCGAGCGCGTGGGCGGAACGCTTGTATCATGAAACCTTTTCACACAGTTTGGCAATGACACTCTGATACCTAACGGACTCTCCGCTCAGCCTCCACATGAGCTCCTCTGCTGCTCCGAGTGGGGATCGATACTGTGTAGCCGAGCCTCCGTCGCGTGTTTTATATATCGCAGCTTCTGTCTCATAATGAAACAGGAAGTGGAAGGAAGATTGACGTCATATTTTAGACTCAAACACACATTTGTTCAGAGATTAATGTCAAATAGAAACAAGAAGAAGAAGAAAGACGGAGGAATACTGATGGAGTAACCGGGTCAAACTGACCCCGTCTGTTTTGACTGTTTCTTCCTCCCTTCCTTCTTTCCTTTCCTCCCTTCCATCCTCCCTCCTTTCCTTCCCTCCTTCCTACTTTCCTCCCTCCCTCCTACCTTCCTTCCTTCTTTCCTCCGTCCTTACTTTCCTTCCTCTTTTCCTTTCTCCCTCCTACCTTCCTTCATTCCTTCTTTCCTCCGTCCTTCCTTCCTCCCTTCCTTCTTTCCTTTCCTCCCTTCCTTCCTCCCTCCTTTCCTTCCTTTCCTACCTCCCTTCCTTCTTTTCTTTCCTCCCTTCCTTTCTCCCGCCTTTCCTTCCTTTCTTCCTTCCCTCCTTCCTTCCTTCCTTCCTTCTTTCCTTCGTCCATCCTTTCTTTTGCTTCCTCCCTTCCTTCTTTTCTTTCCTCCCTTCCCTTCTCCGGCCTTTCCTTCCTTTCTTCCTTCCCTCCTTCCTTCCTTCCTTCCATCTTTCCTTCATCCATCCTTTCTTTTCCTTCCTCCCTTCCTTCTTTCCTTCTTCCTTCCTCCTTTCCTTCCTTTCTACTTTCCTCCCTTCCTTCCTCCCTCCTTTCCTTCCTTCCTTTCCTTCCTCCCTTCCTTCTTTTCTTTCCTCCCTTCCTTTCTCCCGCCTTTCCTTCCTTTCTTCCTTCCCTCCTTCCTTCCTTCCTTCCATCTTTCCTTTGTCCATCCTTTCTTTTCCTTCCTCCCTCCTTTTCTTCCCTCCTTCCTTCTTCCTTCCTCCCTTCCTTTCTCCTGCCTTTCCTTCCTTTCTTCTTTCCCTCCTTCCTTCCTTCCTTCCTTCCATCTTTCCTCCCTCCCTCCTACCTACCTTCTTCCTTCCTTCTTTCCTTCCTTTCTTCCTTCCCTCCTTCCTTCCCTCCCTTCCCTCCTTCCTCTTTCTCCCTCCTTTCCTTGACTCGAGGACAACAGGAGGGTTAAAGGACTTTCTTCCTCTCCTTCTTCTTCTTTCTTCTCCTTCTTCTTCTTCTCCTCCTGCCGTCTGCCTGTCTGATTTTTCATCTTTCCATCCAATAACCTTTCTGTCAATCAAAGCTGAGCCGAGTCGACACGCAGAACAAAGCAGAACTGATCCATCGGCTCTGCGTTATGAAACACAAATTAAAGCCGGCTCTTACACCGAGCTTCAGCCAGAGGAACAAAACAAGGAAGAAAAGGAAAGGAAACATTTATATTACCGAGCAGAAAATCATCTTCAGGGATGAAGAAAGAAAAGTCTCAGTGGAGCTCAGCTGAGAAATAGTTTGATTAAAATCTGACAGAAAAAACAGCAGCAGGTGAAAATGTTGGAAATGTTCATTTAATAAGAATATTCATCTCCAGAAGGATCCAATTAAAACCAAAATCTTATGAATTATAATAAAATGAAGTCGGAGCTCAGTCTGGTGTCGAGTCTGGAGATCTGAAGGAATTCACATCGGACATTTTTTGGATGACAAAACTACTGCAAACTGCAAAAAGCATGAAGTAGAAATATTGATCAGCTGAGATTCAGTCAGAGTCGCTGCATTTACTAAAGTTCAAATTTCAACGTTAAATATAAAATAAAGTTGTAATATCACGAGAAAAAAATTTCATAATATTGCTAAAATAAAGTAGTAATTTTATGAGAACTCTTCCCTCTGTGTTAAAATCAGGCGGGGAGTTCTGGTCCTCTGAAATGAAGCCAACGTGGAAGTAACTTAGACCTGCATTCTATCAAAAGGCCACCAGGGGGCGACCGTCTCTATACAAGTCAATGGAGAATTCACCAACTTCTCACTTGATTTCTAACCTCAGTAAACGTTTTCAAAATGTGTTTATGGTCTCAATCGCTAGTTTAAAGCCTTCTTCAATGCAGTATGATGTTCATTTGGGACATTTTGGCCTCCCTGATTTTATATGTGACGATAAAGCAGGGTATGCATTAGGGCGTGGCTACGTCCTGATTGACAGGTTGATTGCCCAATGTCCTCGAGATCAAGCCCTCGCAACCATAGCAACCTCCCCGCTCCGCCCATGGCTCCGCCTCATGCCCATATAAGTAGAATCCGTGTTTTTATTTTTCCCAGCATGCACCTGAAATTTTCAAGATGGCCGCTGCCCAGATTCGAAACTATTGGCTTCTGAGCAGCAGTCCACAAACCAATGGGTGACGTCACGGATGTTACGTCCATTTCTTTTATACAGTCTATGGTTAAAATGAGGAATTGATTTGATTTGAAGCTTTTCTGTGTCTTATATGACAGTAAACTGAATATATTAAATGATAACAGCTCAGGTTAATCAGTGATGAAAACAATCATTAGTTGCAGCTCCAAGCTTCCATCATTAACTGAGCTTCATCAAGCAGCCAAGAAATATCTCAGTAATGGAAAAACTTTGGATAAAAATTAATGAAAACTTGGAGTCGAGACTTAATTCTTTTTTTTTTTCCTGTTAGAAGTTTGTGTCGGTGGTTTTAATGGAGCCATCTGTCACCTCTAATATTAAACTCATTCAGTCACACAGAGGTCTTCACACCAGGCTCCAAAAATCACTTCAATTAATGAAAAAGGTGTCTTCGTGTCCTGATGAGGGACTCAGTGAAAAGAAGGATGGAAGAAGGAAGAAGGAAAGAAGGACATGATCACCTCCTCTTAAAGACTGTGTAAAGTGAATTCAGACATTTTCTTCTAAACACATTAAATAGGTCATAAATGTATTTCTAAAAAAGGTGTAAAAAGCATTTCAACCATTTAGATTTGAATTGTGGAGCTAGGCTTCACAAACTGTGTTTCAAGATTTCTGTGTTCAGGATTTAGTGATTAGCATAAACCCGCCCCTGCTGCTGTAGAGGTATAAATACATTCAGCACACACTACTACTACTACAGTCTACAGTTAGCCAGTTAGCTGAGTTAGCCGCCGAGCTAGCATCCGAGTTAGCCGGTGAGTTAGCAGTCGAGTTAGCCGCTGAAAGCTCTCAGATGTAGCGTCCATGTTTCTGGTAGAGGTGGTGACTTTGATTGACAGGTGCAGACACAATGTTTGGTAGCAGAGAAAGAGGCTGATTTTTACACAACTTTGAAGCCTAATTTCATATATTTGGCGATTTTTTTTAATCATTCAAATTTGGCAGGGTGGTTAACAACACACTTTTCTGTGGTATGTTAAACTCAGAACACATATTTATTCTTACTTTACACAGACTTTAAGCTCCTTGTTTAGTTTAGTTTTATACAAACCTCTCCGCTCTTATAAAGCCTAATTCAAGCAACAGCAGCAGGAAACTGTTTCAGCATTAACCCTCCTGTTGTCCTCAAGTCAAGGAAGGAAGGAAGAGAGGGAGGGAGGGAGGAAGGGAGGAAGGGAAAGGAAAGGAAAGGAAAGGAAAGGAAAGAAGGAAGGAAAGGAGGGAGAAAGGGAGGAAGGAAGAAGGGAAGGAAGGAAGAAAGGTAGGAAAGAAGGACAGAGGAAAGAAAGAGAGCAGGAGGAAGGGAAGAAAGAAGGAAGGGAGGAAGGAATAAGGAAGGAAAGGAGGGAGGAAGGAAGGAAGGGAGGAAATGAAAGAAAAGAAAAGAAAAGGAAAGGAGGGAGGAAGGAAGAAGGGAGGAAAGGAAAGAAGGAAGGAAGAAAGGTAGGAAAGAAGAATAAGACGGGGTCAATTTGACCCGGGAGGACGACACAAGGGTTAAAATCCAGCCCTGATAAACCTCACAGTTACACTCTAAACAGAAGACACATAGATAGAGACTTGCAGGTCATGTTGAATGTGCACATAAGCAACTGGTGCCATTTACAGCATCTCCCCAATGCCTCAAGTAGCCAAAAAAAAGTAAATTAAGAGCATTTTCAAACCTCTAGTTAGTTCACTCTGGTATTAATCAGTAGATGAGTTGCTAAAATTGGTTCAGCTTCTTTTCACACAGAGGAAAACTGTCTGAATTTAAATGTCCATCCTCTGAACACACACTTTAGTACTATAATAATAATACTAGTAAAGTTTATTTCTATAGCACTTTTCTTAACAGTGTTATAAAGTGTTTTATAGAAAGAAATAAAACCAAACAAGCCAGATAAAAAAATAAGGCAGAGAGATAAAGAGATAAAGAGAGAGTCATAGCAAAGATGTATAAAATAATATAATAACACGTTCACCATCATCACATCAAGCCTGAGATGAAACTGTGCTTCAGACAGGATTTCATACCTCCAGTGTTTCCATGGCGATAAACTCAAACGCCCCCTGACCCTGAAACTCATCTCAAAGTGTTCCCTCCTCCCTCTTTTCCTTTCTTCCTTTCCTTCCTTCCTTCCTTCCTTGATTCTCATATCTGAAGGTCTGAACACTGAAGGTCCGAAAGCTCACTGACATTTCCTCTTTCCTTATTGACCCTGTCTGTTTTGACCTTCTTTCCTCCCTTCCTTCCATCCTTCTGTCATTCCTTCCTCCCTCCTACTTTTCTTCCATCTTTCTTACCTCCCTTCCTTCCTTCCTTCTTTCCTTCCTTCCTTCCTCCCTCCTTCTTTCCTTCCTTCCTTCCGTCTGTCCTTCTTCCCTCCTTCTCTCTCTTTCCTTCCCTCCTTCCTTTCTTTCCTTCCATCCTTCCTTCCCTCCTTCCTTCCTTCCTTCCTTCCTTCCTTTCCTTCCTCCATCCCCCTTTCGTAATACGTTCACCATCATCACATCAAGCCTGAGATGAAACTGTGCTTTAGACAGGATTTCATACCTCCAGTGTTTCCATGGAGATAAACTCAAACGCCTCCTGACCCTGAATCTCATATCTGCAGGTCTGAACACTAAAGGTCCGAACCCTCTTTCCTCCCTCCTTCTTTCCTTCCATCTTTCTTTCCTTCCTCCATCCCCTTTCTTCCTTCCTTCTTTCCTCCCTCCCTCCTACCTTCTTTCCTTCCTTCCTTACTTCTTTCCTCCGTCATTCCGTCCTCCCTTCCTTCTTTCCTCTGTCCTTCTTTCCTTCCTTCCTTCCTTACTTCTTTCTTCCGTCCTTCCTTCCTCCCTTCCTTCTTTCCTCTCCTTTCCTTCCCTCCCTCCTTCCTTCCTTCCTCCATCCCCTTTACTCCCTTCCTTCCTTCCTTCCCTCTTACCTCCCTTCCTCCCTCCTTTCTTCCTTCTTCCTTCCTCCCTCCCTCCCTCCTTCCCTTCCTTCCTTCTTCCCTCCTTCCCCTCCTTCCTTGACACACGACAGGAGGGTTAAGGCCAAAGATTGTGCAATCATTTTATCATGCTTTTATTTTGGCGGTCTTTTAGCATGTGTGTTTTTCCCATTGATGTATGTCTGTGTTGTATGTAGTATTATGGGATATGTGCTATACTGTGATGTAATAGTGATGCACTGTTTCTTGTCATTGTGACTGTCAAGGCCCTAAGCGGGACAGTAAAGTATATTGTATTATATCATTATTATTATCATGTTTCTATTATTGATGTTAATAATTTGCATTATTATTTTCTTTCCAGTTGTCCTTTCTAGCGTGTTGCTGCAGGATTAAAGTCTGAAGTCTGAACCTGAACGTGGACTCTCTCTCTCTGGAAGTCTGCAGAACGTCAGCTTCAGGCCGTTCATGTTCGTGTTCATGGACTTGATGTTTTGATGGATTTACGACATCGCTCAGAACCAACCAGGAGTGTGTCTGCAGAGTGTGTACAGTGTGATGAAGTCCAGACGTTTGGAGCCAGTGAATAAAGAGAATAAAAGTGCATCAGGTGAGAATGTCCTCTCTCCTCTCATTGGTCAGATGTGTCCGAGGCAGCAGCGTGAACGTTAATCTAAACTAAAGCTTTAAAAATGCTGAAATGTTGCTTTCCTGACCGAACCTGTATCCTACTAGACCTGCAACCATTAGATGATCAATAGAAGATTAATCAGCTGTTTTCATCATCGAATCGAGTCATAAAATAGTGATTATGAAGAATTAATCAAACATTAATTAACCTTTGTGTCGTCCTGACGTTGTTCCTTCCTTCCTTCCTTCCTTCCTTCCTTCCTTCTGTCTGTCCTTCCTTCCTCCCTCCCTCCTTCTCTCTTTCTTTCCTTCCTCCACCCCTGTTTCTTCCTAGCTTCTGTCCTTCCTTCCTTCCTCCCTCCCTCCTTCTTTCTTTCCCTCCTTCCTTCCTTCCTTCCTTCCTTCCTTCCATCCTTCTGTCTGTCGTTCCTCCCTCCCTCCTTCTCTCTTTCTTTCCTTCCTCCATCCCCCTTTCTTCCTAGCTTCTGTCCTTCCCTCCTTCCTCCCTCCCTCCCTCCTTCTCTCTTTCTTTCCTCCCCCTACCTTCCTCCTTTCCTCCCTTCCTTTCTTCCTTTCTCCATCCCTCCCTCCTTCTTTCCTCCCTCCCTCCCACCTTCCTTCCGTCCTTCCTTCTTTCCTCCTTTCCTTTCCTTTCCTTTCCTCCTTCCTTCCTCCCTCCCAACCATAGCAACCTCCCCCGCTCCGCCCATGACTCCACCTCATGCCCATATAAGTAGAATCCGTGTTTTTATTTTTCCCAGCATGCACCTGAAATTTTCAAGATGGCGCTGCCTAGATTCGAAACTATTGGCTTCCGAGCAGCAGTCCACAAACCAATGGGGGACGTCACGGATGTTACGTCCATTTCTTTTATACAGTCTATGATTTAAACCCTCGAGCTCGAAGGGTTTCAGACTTTTGAAGTTTAAAGACAAGTCAACAAAGCTTTTGGATGCTTCAGTGAAAACGCTCTACATGCTGCATACTTTTTTGAAGTGATTGTGGTCTCAGGTTTTACCTCTGATCTCCAGACGGCCACAGACCCTCTGCCCGTGCTGGATCACTCCTGTTTCTCCTCCTGCTGCTGCTGCTGCTGCTATCGCCTCCTCTCTGTCTGCAGAGCGACGGTAGACTCCCTTATTCACGTCTTCAAACACATCCAGCATCTCAGAGACTCGAGATGTGTAACCCGCCAACTCTGTTACCTGGAGAGGAGGAGAGGTGTTTTGTTTTTGCTTGTTTTTGGGTCTCCAGTTTACATAAGTTGTCTTCAATAATAAAAAAGGGGGAAAGAGGAGCAGAGGGAGAGAAAAAGATAGAGGAGAAGAATCAGAGGGTCTGTACCTCCTTGTAGGAACTCATGATTCTCTCCACGGCGTCGGCTGCAGCATTCAGCAGGTTTCTGGCTGTGGTGAAGGCCTGCGTCCTCTCGCTCACCAGCTCCTCCTCCTTCATCACCATGGCTGCCTGCTTCACCTCCTCAGGTCTGGTGATGGTCGCCGTGCCCATTATCACCGCCACAGGATACTCCAAATATGGTAAAAAAAAAACAAACCCACACAGAACA
>NW_026518646.1:0-23953 GCF_027409825.1 Scomber japonicus | reverse complement strand
CTTTCCTTCACTCCTCCCTTCCTCCCTTTCCTTCCTTCTTCCTCCCTCCCTTCCTTGACTCAAAGACAACAGGAGGGTTAAAAAAGTTGATGCAAAATGTTATTTTATTCATATTTTTGTGTCAGAAGGTCCAATAAACTTTAGTTTCAAAGAATTATTTGATGTTTCAGTCTTTATAGGGTTAATAAATGTTATCTGGGTTTTTTCTATCTGAAGCAAATCTTTGTGTAAATTTGTAGATTTTAATGGAAATGAACTAAAACCCGCCTTAAAAAGCTAAGAGGTCATCAGAGTATCTCAGAGAGGTTTTTAGCTAATTAAACAAGTACGCTGCTCCTACTATCTATTAACAGCTGGGTTTCACCAATTATCTCAACATTTGTCCTGTAAATGAGAGCAAAGACGAGGTCCGCGGCCCTCACACGCAGCCCCGCCGGACCGAGGGGGGGGGGGGGGCAGCGGGGGGGGCAGTGGGGAGGTTTGAGTGAGCCAACATTTCAGAGGCTAATGAAATATTTTGTCATCCTAGTGTCGTCCCCCGTGGTCTTCCCCTTCTCTCATACCTTTTTTTTTTTTGTCACTTCACTTCCTCTTCCCCCCCCCCCCCCCCTTCCTTTCACAGCCGATGCTCGCCCACCGCCGCCACCGCCGCCACCGCCGCCGCTACGGGACTTTAACAAGCCTGGAAAATAATTAAAATTCAACCAAATGATGAAACACTTGCAAGCAGAAAGCGTCCTTGAAGGGTCGGCAGGCAGGCAGGCAGGCGGGCAGGGCCGGCTCTGAAAGGCAGCGAGGAAAAAGGAGGAAAGAGGAGGGAGGGGTGTGCAGGGAGAGGACACAAAAAAAAAAAAAAAAAAAAAGGAGAGGAGAGGAGAGGAGGGTTTCTTTTTTTTTTTTTTTTTCCTCTTCACAGAGAATAATGTTAAACTGCTGCTCCCAGCTTAAGGGCCTCTTAAATTGGAAAGGCACTGGCCTATAGGGACATGTACCTGTCAAACAAATACCACACGCCTCTGATTCTCTCTCTTCTCTTTCTCTCCGGCTTGGGTTTTTTTTTTTTTTTTTTTTCTAAACTCTTCAGATGGTATTCGAGTCAGACGCGCGCGGGGCGCCGTGGAGATTGTCGGGTTTGAGAACAGAGACAAGGATTCGCCTCTTAGAGGTATCACAGCGACGCCGCTGTCGGAGGAATTAAGAGGCGAAGCTCAGCGGCCCTCCGGTGATCCGCTCAGAAGATGTTTCTCACGGCCTGGAGGAAGGCTGTCAGAGAGAGAGAGACGGTGGCGTGGTTAGCGTGTGGATACCAAACATGTTAGAGGAGGAGAGGGGAAAAAATGTGAGGCTGTTAAAATGAGGTTTCTGAGTTCATCCTAAAGTTCACATTGAAAACATAAAAGCAGTGAGAAGGAGTAAAGGAAGGAAGGAAAGGAGGGAGGAAGGAAGGGAAGGGAAGGAGGAAGGAAGGAATAAAAGCTGATCATCTACTTTTAAATGAGCACATTATGAAGGAGATCATTTAATAGTCAGTATGAACAGGAGGAATGATGACATCACCTCAATCCTTCTCTAAAGAGCTTGTTTTTTAGTCTATGATCACCACACACACACACACACACACACACACACACACACACACACACACACACACACACACAGCTGTACTGATTTCCTTCTCTTTTGGTTGTTGGTTATGAAAGTCTTAAAGGTCAGATCCTCGTATGGAGAGAGTGTGAGGAGGAGAAGAGGAGAGGAGGAGAGGAGGAGAGGAGGAGGTGATAATGGATCCAGGTTTCTTATTATGGACTAGAAGTCATTGTTGGACTTATATAAACTTATATAATCTTTAATCACAACCTCTAACTTCTAACTTTACCTTTTTTATTAAGTTCAAGCTAAACTTAACCAGATATGAAACCCTGTGACAGGTGTGATGCTTCATCAGGCTGAAGCTGATTACATTTTAGCTCTAACTCTGTAAATAAACCACTTTATCCACATTTCTAACCTTTTTAGGAAGAAAGTAAAGTAGCCCTTTAGATCCACAATGTGACGCTAAGTGTGTCCAAATAACACCTGTTTAAAGTCACTTCCTGTCATTTTCACAATAAAACACCTGTTTAAAGTTTTGTTCCTGAGAATTCAGAGTCGCTCAAGTTAGCCGTAGCGAGTAACGCACTTCCTGTCATTTTCACAAATAAAACACCCGTTGCCTTTTATTATTATTACCATAACGATAGTGGTGCTTTTATTTTGAAAACAGGAAGCAGACATTCCCTCGCTACCCTAGGTGCCTGAGATGTTTCTTTACTTGTTGTCTTTGTGATGCATGATGTCATAATGATCATTTCCTACTTTTATGCAACAAAGAAAGACATTATAAAGTTATTTTATGTGTAATTTTTTTTAAACATAATTATACAGAAACTATTGAGTGTGTTGCTCCTGTCAGCAGGTTTTTATCTGTTTGTTTTAAACTTTAACCCTTGTGTCGTCCTCCTGGGTCAAATTGACCCCATCTCTTTTGACTGTGCCTTCTTTCTTCCCCTTCCTTCCTTCCTTCCATCCTTCCTTCCTTCCTGTCTTCTTTCCTTTCTTCTGTCCTTCTTTCCTCCCTCCCTCCTTCTCTCTTTCCTTCCTTCCCTCCCTCCTTCCTTCTTTCCTCCATCCCACCTACCTTCCTTCCTTCCCACACTCCCTCCTTCCTTCTTTCCTCTGTCTCTCCTACCTTCCTTCCTCCCTTCCCACCCTCCCTCCTTCCTTCCTTTCTTGTCCTTCTTTCCTCCCTCCCTCCTTCTCTCTTTCCTTCCTTCCCACCCTCCTTCCTTCTTTCCTCTGTCCCTCCTACCTTCCTTCCTCCCTTCCCACCCTCCCTCCTTCCTTCCTTTCTTCTGTCCTTCTTTCCCACCCTCCTTCTCTCTTTCCTTCCTTCCCTCCCTTCCTCCCTTCCCCACCCTCCCTCCTTCCTTCTTTCCTCTGTCCCTCCTTCCTTCTTTCCTTCCCTCCTTCCTCCCCCCTCCTTTCCTTCCTCCTCCATCCTCCCTCCTTTCCTTCCTTCTTCTTCCTTCCTTCCTTCCGTGACTCAAGGACAACAGGAGGGTTAAATAATAAATAATATTTCCGACCTGCTGCTGGAAAATAAAAATACTTCCCAAACAAATGCATCAGTATTTATTCTGTTTGTTTGTTAACTCAGCAGAGAGCAGTCTGTAATTATCGGGGCATTTTTATAAAAACTGAAATATATTTGTGAGAGAAAGATTTATGTCCTCAGTATGAACCGGCTGGCTCGGAGCCAACACAGTATTGGTTTTGGTCTTAAAAACTTTTTCTTAAACTTTCAGCAAACTTTTATAACTAAGAAAAATCTGCTTCTTTATTTTAGAGCTTGTTTATTTTTTAGGATCTTTAATTGACTGACGGCTGACAGCATAGAGGAAACAATTAATTTAAGAGTAAAATGGATTCAGAAACTTTAACTTTAAATACTGTGTAAAGTGAAATCAGACATTTTCTTCTAAACACATTAAATAGGTCATAAATGTATTTCTAAAAAAGGTGTAAAAAGCATTTCAACCATTTAGATTTGAATTGTGGAGCTAGGCTTCACAAACTGTGTTTCAACATTTCTGTGTTCAGGATTTAGTGATTAGCATAAACCCGCCCCTGCTGCTGTAGAGGTAGAAATACATTCAGCACACACTACTACTACTACTACTACTACAGTTAGCCAGTTAGCTGAGTTAGCCGCCGAGCTAGCCACCTAGTTAGCCGCCGAGCTAGCAGCTGAGTTAGCCGCTGAGCTAGCAGCCGAGTTAGCCACCTAGTTAGCCGCCGAGCTAGCAGCCACATAGGGGTGCGTACCTATGTTCCACGAGTCCTATGTTCCCTGATCGCGGCTAACTCGGCTGCTAATTCGGTGGCTAGCTCAGCTAACTGGCTAACTGTAAACGGGATCATCCCTATGAATACATATATACATATTATGAATACAACATGTTTTAATGGTGATTTTTGACTTTTTTTTAAATAAATACAGGTCAAATTTTAGCATTTTATTTAAATGTTTGTATACAGAGTGGAGTGGGGAGGTTGCTATGGTTGCGAAGGCTGGATCTTGAGGACATTGGTCAATCAACCTGTCAATCAGGACGTAGCCACGCCCTAATGCATACCCTGCTTTATCGTCACATATAAAATCAGGGAGGCCAAAATGTCCCAAATGAACATCATACTGCATTGAAGAAGGCTTTAAACTAGCGATTGAGACCATAAACACATTTTGAAAACGTTTACTGAGGTTAGAAATCAAGTGAGAAGTTGGTGAATTCTCCATTGACTTGTATAGAGACGGTCGCCCCCTGGTGGCCTTTTGATAGGATGCAGCTCTAAGTTACTTCCTGGTTGGCTTCATTTCAGAGGACCAGAGCTCCCCGCCTGTGAAAAAGTCATTTCAGCAGTATCTTTTTAAAGTTTCTAGACGGTAAAAAACTCACATTTATTAGGATTTTAATACCAGCTGTGTGTTTATTTTATTACTCACAGTAGACTTCTGCAACATCTTGTAAAAAGACTTTTTATTCCTAAACTATAAAACCCTAAAAATTCAACTTTCCATCAAAAAGGGACAAATATTTGCTTTTGCTTGAACAACCAGATTTGGCTCAAACATGCAGCTTTAATTATTATTATTATAATTATTATCATTTCATTTATTTTATTACATTAAGCAGCTTTTTTGTTTTACGAGCAGATGCAGCAGCTTAATATTCTGTTTGTATAATTTTACAGCATCTGCCCTCGTTATCCCAAAGCAGGAAGGGAGGGAGGAGGAAAGAACATAGGAAAGAAGGAAGGTAGGAGGGTGGGAGGGAGGGCGGGAGGGAGGTAGGAAGGAAGGAAGGAAGGAAGGAAGGAAAAGGAAGGGAGGGAGAAAGGAAGGAAGGAGGTAGGGAGGGAGAAAGGAAGAAAGAAGGAGATGAAGGAAGGAAGGAAGGAAGGTAGGAGGGAGGGAGGAAAGAAGGAAGGAGGCAGGGAGGGAGAAAGGAAGAAAGAAGGAAATGAAGGAAGGAAGGAAGGTAGGAAGGAAAGAAGGAAGGATGTAAGGGAGGGAGAAAGGAAGAAAGAAGGAGATGAAGGAAGGAAGGAAGGAAGGGAGGAAGAAGGAAGGAAATGAATGAATGAAGGAAGGAAGGAAGGGAGGGGGGGAGGGAGAAAGGAAGAAAGAAGGAGATGAAGGAAGAAAGGAAGGAAGGAATGAAAGGAGGGAGGAAGTGTGTGTGTGTGTGTGTGTGTGTGTGTGTGTGGTCATCGCTCTACTTCCTGTCAGTCAGTCAGACGGTTTGACTCTGAGTCCCGCCCCCATCGAGGGAATTGATCTGTTTGGTCCCCTGATTAACCGGTGAGTCATGCTACCCTTTTTATTTCTAAAGACAATGTTTCAACCTTTCTTTCTGTCTTTCTTTCCTTTTTTTTTGCCCCCCCCCCCTCCTCCACTCCCCCCCCCCCTTTAATTATTTAGAGTCACAGTGAGGTGCACGCTCGGCCCAAACCTCATACATCATGCAAAATACTCCGACTGACAGCCACACCGCTTTCAGGCCCTTTCTACTTCTTTTTCTTTGTGAGTGTGTGAGTGTGTGTGTGTGTGTGTGTGTGTGTGTGTGTGTGTGTGTGTGTGTGTGTGTGTGTGTGTTTGTTTTAGTAGTGGTGAGCTCTGGGGCAGGAGGTGCAGTTAGTGTGTGCTGTGATGGGAAGAGCTGAATTACCACTATGGCTACGGCTGAGAGGAGGAGTGAGGGATGAAATCATATATTTCTCTTTTGTTTCTCTCTCCCTCTCTGTCTGTCTGTCTCTCTCTCTTTCTCTCTCGTCCCCTCTCTCTCTCTCTCTCTTTCTCTCTCGCCCCCTTTCTCTCTCCCTCTTCCTTCTCTCTTTCTCTCTCCCTCTTTCCTTCTCTCTTTCTCTCTCCCTCTTTCCTTCTCTTTCTCTCTCCCTCTTTCCTTCTCTCTTTCCCCCCCTCTCTCTCTCTCTGCCTTGCTCTGTTTCGTTCTCTCTCTCCCTCTCTTTCTCTCTCCCTCATCCCTTCTCTCTTTCTCTCTCCCTTTCTCTCTCCCTCTTTCCTTCTTTCTCTCTCCCTCATCCCTTCTCTCTTTCTCTCTCCCTCTTCCTTCTCTCTTTCTCTCTCCTCTTTCCTTCTCTCTTTCTCTCCCCCCCCTCTCTCTCTCTGCCTTGCTCTGTTTCGTTCTCTCTC
The DNA here is from genome assembly GCF_027409825.1 of Scomber japonicus. NCBI lineage: Eukaryota > Metazoa > Chordata > Actinopteri > Scombriformes > Scombridae > Scomber > Scomber japonicus. Next base: position 17,700 of record NW_026518646.1, on the reverse strand, counting down.
TCCCTCTCTCTCCCTCTCTCTTTCTCTCCCTCTCCCTCTCCCCTCGTCCCCTCGTCCCTCCTCTCTCTCTCTCTCCCCCTCTCCCCCCGGTTAGAGACCACCGGGTCATCCTCAGAGTGATCACAATGATGATGCAGCAGCGGATGTTTATATGAGTTGTGGGAGAGCGTCAGAGGAGGCGATAGATTTATTAATGAGTCAGGTGTGTGTGTGTCTGTGTGTGTGTGTGTGTGTGTGTGTGTGTGTGTGTGTGTGTGTGTGTGTGTGTGTGTGTACACGCCAATTAAATCACTAGACTTTTAAAACCCAAATAACTTCATACTTCTATGTTTTTTGTGTTTAAATGCTACGTAGTGCTCAGAAATCTAAATTATTGGACTGACACAAACTGCTATTTGCTATTTGCTATTGATTTGAAATCAAAATGAAACCAGTTGCTGCGGCGGGAAAAGGAAGAGGAAGTAAGTTTTTTTGAAGTGACTCGTCATCATCAGAGGTGTAAAATATGTGAAAATGATTTTCAGCATAAAGGAGAAAAAAAAACCTCCTATCAGCATCAGAGTGTGAATCAGAAACATGACAACACAGATAACCAACTACAATCAACACATCAATGCAGATTATAGCTCTTTGGGGAGGGGGGGGGGGGGGGGGGGAGTAAGGACGGAGGGAAGGAAGAGAGAGAGTGAGGTTGAGTGAGTGAGTGAGTGAGTGAGGGAGGGAGGGAGGGAGAGAGGGAGTAAGAACGGAAGAAGGAAGGAAGCAAGGAGGAAGGAAAGGGGGAAGGTGACGGGAAGGAAGGGAGGAAGGAAGGAAGGAGGAAAAGAGGAAGGAAGGAAGGAGAGAAGGAAAAGAGGAAGGAAAGGAAGGAAGGAAGGATAGGAACGAGGAAGGAAAGGCGTAAGGAGCAGAGAAAGGAAGTAAGGAGAGAAGAAAGGGAAGAAGGAAGGAAGGAAGGAGGGAAAGAGGAGAGGAAGGAGAGAAGGAAGAGAGGAAGGAAAGGAGAAAGGAAGGAAGGAAGTAAGGAGAGAAGTAAGAGAGGAAGGAAGTAAGAGAGGAAGGAAGGAAGGAAAGGAGGAAGGAAGGAGGAAGGTGTGAAGGTGTGACACATAATAAAAAAATATATCTTTATTCTCTCCTCCTTCTCCTCGAGCATATGTTCTCACGCACCAATTAGTGTGGAAATATTTCTGACTGAGTCCTGTCTTCCTCTTCCTCTTCCCCTTCCTCTTCCTCTTCCTCTTCCTTCTCCCGTCTCCTTCTCCGTCTCCGAGCTCAGACTCCTCATCGTCCTTTCATGTGAAGCCTCGGGGACGGAGCGGAGCACGAGCCATTCTTCGTTTTCTAATGGCGCCTCTACATGCTCGTTAGTTCACAACACTTTTAATTTGGCGCGGCCGGCGGCGGCGTTTAAAGGACCCCGCCCCCCTCCCCCCCCCCCCTCTTTTTTTAGGAACAGAGAAGAAGAACTTGATAATGCTGTCAGTAACTAATTAGCAGTGATGGCATCTGTCAGGAAATTGCGTGCAATTAAAAATGATTGCACTATTAGTGTTTTTCGCCAACCTCGTCGACCCAGTTAGAGCGGGCGCGGTCAGAGAGGGGGGAAGAGGAGGAGGGGGGGGGGGATTTTTTTTGGGGGGGGGGGCTCAGGAGCGCTTGAGGTTATTTCTGGAACAGTCCTTCCTCTGGGCTGCCTTTGACTTTATGTTTGATGTTTTTATTTTTCTCTTGCTCAGACATATCATTTGGCAAAAGATGCAAGCAACACACACACACACACACACTCTCTCACAAACACACACACACACACACACACACACACACTCATCAGAGGCCAGCCGTACAGTGCACACTACGCGCTGTCAGGAGCTCCGAGTTGTGCTGACTCTCTGCGAGCTGCTGCCAGCGCCTACAGAGATAATAAATGTCAGAGTTTTTAAGGTGCCTGTCCACCTGCTGCAGGTTGTTTATACATACAGCACACACACTGAAAAAAAGAGAAGAAGAAGAAGAAGGAGCAGCAGGAAAAACAAAACCCAGCTGTACCCGACATTCAAATCTCACAAACTGCTCGCTGTCATGAAATTTTGAAATGAAAAAGGTGATGTAACAGCAGCTGTGATTTATTTTTAACCCTGCTGTTGTCCTCAGGTCAAGGAAGGAAGGGAGGAAGAAGGAAGGAAAGGGGGGAGGGAGGAAAAGAGGAAAAGAAGGGAGGGAGGGAGGGAGGAAGGAGTAAGGAGGGAGGGAGGAAGGGAGTAAGGAGGGAGGGAGGAAAAGAGGAAGGAAGCGAGTAAGGAGGGAGGGAGGAAAAGAGGAAGGCAGTAAGGAAGGAGTAAGGAGGGAGGGAAGAAAAGAGGAAGGAAGTAAGGAGAGAAGGAAGGAAGGAATGAATGAGTAAGGAGGGAGGGAGGAAAAGAGGAAGGAAGTAAGGAAGGAGTAAGGAGGGAGGGAGGAAAAGAGGAAGGAAGGAAGGAGTAAGGAGGGAGGGAGGGAGGAAGGAAGGAAGGAAGGAGTAATGAGGGAGGGAGGAAAAGAGGAAGGAAGGAAGGAAGGAAGGAGTAAGGAGGGAGGGAGGGAGGAAGGAAGGACTGTCCACCTGCTGCAGGTTGTTTATACATACAGCACACACACTGAAAAAAAGAGAAGAAGAAGAAGAAGAAGAAGAAGAAGCAGCAGGAAAAACAAAACCCAGCTGTACCCGACATTCAAATCTCACAAACTGCTCGCTGTCATGGAAACGTGAAGGACAAGTTAATGCAAAAGATGCCAAATTTCTTTTTCTCTGCAGTAACAGCTGGGCGGAGGAGGATGAGGATGATGATGCTGCTGCTGGTCGCTCCATCTGCTTCAACTTTGTTTCAGAGCAACTCCCGTTACAATATCCACTCTGACATCATCTTATAATCTAACAGGCCCAACGTTACGGATACGGGCCAAACGGAGCAGTACCACCGATAACCATGGGGGGGCAGTGTTGCTGTCACTACTCCATACGTACCTCTAATGAGACACGAAGAAGGAATATGCCCAGTGATATCACCTAGCAACAACAACTGGAATAAGCGGGTCCGGTGTCTCATAGAGTGACGTAGCGTAGAGACCACAGACTGTATAGAAGAAATGGACGTAACATCAGTGACGTCACCCATTGGTTTGTGGACTGCTGCTCGGAAGCCAATAGTTTCTAATCTAGGCAGCGGCCATCTTGAAAATTTCAGGTGCATGCTGGGAAAAATAAAAACACGGATTCTACTTATATGGGCATGAGACGGAGCGGGGAGGTTGCTATGGTTGCGAGGGCTGGATCTCGAGGACATTGGTCAATCAACCTGTCAATCAGGACGTAGCCACGCCCCCTAATGCATACCCTGCTTTATCGTCACATATAAAATCAGGGAGGCCAAAATGTCCCAAATGAACATCATACTGCATTGAAGAAGGCTTTAAACTAGCGATTGAGACCATAAACACATTTTGAAAACGTTTACTGAGGTTAGAAATCAAGTGAGAAGTTGGTGAATTCTCCATTGACTTGTATAGAGACGGTCGCCCCCTGGTGGCCTTTTGATAGGATGCAGCTCTAAGTTACTTCCTGGTTGGCTTCATTTCAGAGGACCGGAGCTCCCCACCTGTGAAAAAGTCACGGACAGTCAAATCTGATCTGAGTGTTTGGAGCTGTTCAGACTTCATAAGAGCATCTGGTTCATATCTAGATCGGCTAAAATCGGATTTTGGCTTCCAGTGTGAACACAGCCTAATAACTTCCTTGCTGTCAGCTGATCACATCTAACCAATAGCAGTCACACAGCCTATAGTGTGTGCAGCGTCTTCTCTCTGCTCTCTGCTTTAAGGCCTTATTGATGCTGTTTTCCACGACTCTCCACCTCTCCATCACCTCTCCACCTCTCCATCACCTCCCATTGTTCAGATTCATCAATGCATCACTTCATCAGTCTGAGCAGAAGTCATCAGCAGCACCAGCAGCAGTGTTTGGACCTCATGGGAGAGATCTGCTCAGGACCGAAGTCCCTTGAGAGTCCTGCTCAGGACCGAAGTCCCTCGAGAGTCCAAGCTCCAAAGACTCTTTACAATATCTAATCATCAATAAACAAGTCTGTATAATAAACAACTCTTTCTGCTTCATTCTCTCGTCTCTCTCTCTTCTCCTGCTCGTACATTCAGGTGTTAAAGTCAGATTTAAGATTTAAGGTGAGCTCAGAGAAACTTTCCTTCCTTCAGCAGATGAATGCACAGAGAGAAAAGAACAACATCCAACTGCAGGAACACAAAACATGTTTTTGAGAGAAGGAAGGACTTTAAACTTTAGAAACAACATTTGCATATTCATAGATTTAGTTTCAATCAGGGAGAAACAATAGATGTCATTTTAAACTTTTTTTTTTTTATAGACTCTGCATATGAGACACATAAAATCCTAACACCTCTGACTCCAACTGCCTTCCCCATCCTAGACTAACATCCCATTGATTCCCTCGCCATCCTAGTTACATCACATTTAACAACAATCCCCAAACCAACAATGAACTGATCTACTAACAAGTATCTAAAGCCTCATATATATTACATTCCTCTGTGCTTTAGACCTCTGCTGCTGGAAAACTATTAAAAACACGCCAATAAGTCAGTTTATACTTCCTCTTTTTATTTATTTAGTCATATTTATAACTTGATGTGTGGTTTGTTGATGTTTCAGAGCTGCAAAAGCAACTTAGTTATACAGGAAATGTGCGTTGACAGTAGAGGCATTCTGTTGAAAACTATTTTATTATATTCAAAGCTGAGAATAGTCTCCATTAAATGCATTATGTCCTTCCTGTTGGTTTGATGTGAGACTGTAGAGGCCTGCTTGATGTTTGTGAGCTGAGAGTTGTTTTTAAGGAGGATTCGGCTGGCTCAGAAGTCAAAAAGTTTATTAGTTTTAATCATTATTAGAGGAACAAAACCAGCCCGTCCTCACAGGAAGAGCAACAGTATAGCCGTCAAAACAAAACAACCTATAATTCAGTTTATGTTGTTATCTATTGTGAGGATGTGATGCGGTTCGAATGACGTCAATACAAGAAGAATAACCGCAATGTTGTGGTTGATTGCTGTTGCCATGACGATGAATGCTGCGTAACTCCAAGGAAGTATTAAGCATGTTTCCACCATAGACTGTATAAAAGAAATGGACGTAACATTCGTGACGTCACCCATTGGTTTGTGGACTGCTGCTCGGAAGCCAATAGTTTCTAATCTAGGCAGCGCCATCTTGAAAATTTCAGGTGCATGCTGGGCATATAGGCATGAGGCGGAGCCCTGGGCGGAGTGGGAAGGTTGCTATGGTTGCGAGGGCTGGATCTCGAGGACATTGGTCAATCAACCTGTCAATCAGGACGTAGCCACGCCCTAATGCATACCCTGCTTTATCGTCACATATAAAATCAGGGAGGCCAAAATGTCCCAAATGAACATCATACTGCATTGAAGAAGGCTTTAAACTAGCGATTGAGACCATAAACACATTTTGAAAACGTTTACTGAGGTTAGAAATCAAGTGAGAAGTTGGTGAATTCTCCATTGACTTGTATAGAGACGGTCGCCCCCTGGTGGCCTTTTGATAGAATGCAGCTCTAAGTTACTTCCTGGTTGGCCTCATTTCAGAGGACCAGAACTCCCCACCTGGTTTCAGGTGATAGACCATGTATGTTTTATAAGAGTTATAGCCGATTTCTCCCAGTGGTCAATCGCGGTATTGCAGCTAAAAAAAGTTAAAAAAAAAACATCCCCTTGCAGCCCCCCGCCCCCCTGTAGACCACCATTGTAAATTAATATGTGACAAGTAGGACTGCAAGTGATGATTATTTTCATTATCGATGACACTGTTGGTTATTTTCCTGATTCATTGATTTGCTCAAGTTTTGTCCCAGTTTCCTACATGGATGTATATTATAAGAGCTGGCCGCTGTCTCCCAGTGGTCACTCGCGGTATTGCAACTGCAGCCCCCAAAAAATCATCCCCCCCCCCCCCCCCCCCCCATAGAGCATCAGCTGACAGGACGCCTCAAACTGCAATAAAAGCTCAATTATGACTCTTTATGTTATGAATTTTTGATCCATGGAGGTTTTATATTTGTTAAGCTTTCCTCGAGGTGAGAAAAAATCGGTGACGTCATCACAATGTAAAGCCTGTGGGCTGAGTAGGAGAAACACTACTGAGCATGGTGCAGTGGGATAAGTAATCTGAAAGCTAGGAACTTTTTCATAAGCGCCAGCCGAGCAAATGTTATAGGATTGAATGGGTGCTATTAATCATAAGGTGCATATTAAAAAGGTTCAGTTCACAGTTTACAGTGTGTTAAAGTGAAAGTTTGAATAAATTATAATTAGCCTTTATTTTACCTCGAAAGGCCATTGAGGAGGAATCCTAATTTACAATGGTGTCGAAAAACATTAACAGCAACACAACACACAAAACAAAGAAAAGAAACAAAATAATATAAAATAAAACAATGAATAAATAGAGTGTATTACTACAGCTGCTCCATGATGTAAAGGTTACTATAGGTCATTTACTTTTAGACCTATACTGTGATTTTTCCTCCTAAATCAGAGTCATCACTGTCTTCATGCCTGTCAGAGTTTTTTAGTCATGTGACTCTTCTTCTGGTGACAGTTGCCTCTCCTCCTCTTCCTCCTCCTCTTCCTCCTCTTCCTCTTCTTCCTCCTTCGCTACCTTCACTCTCTCCGCTCTCTGGCTTGTTTGTTTGTTTGTTTGCTAATTACAGACTTTTTTGACACCTGTGCTCAACTCTGTGGTGCGATGTGAAACACGCGGCTCTCTGCACACACGCTCGACACACACACACACGCACACACACTCTCTCTATCGCTCATTTGCACTCAGCCTCTAATACACATGCACACACACACACACACACACACACACACACTCGTCCCCTTGTGTGCAATTACCTCTTCTTTACTATTTACCTCATACTGCACGCTAGCTGTTTTTGAAGGGTTGCAGGTAAACAAAACACACACACACACACACACACACACACACACACACACACACACACACACACACACACACACACACACACACACACACACACACACACACAACACCTCAAACCCCTCAGCTGTTTGACGGCGTAGCGTTGGAGATAAACTGGCTGAAGGTGCCTCATGTGACGTGACCTGACCCTCTATAAACACTTCATCACTTCCTGTTTAGACACAGACTTCAAATCCTCAGCAGCATTTATAAGAAGCGTTGGAAGAAAAGAAAGAGAAAAGAAAAGAAGTAAAGAAAGGATGAATTCCCCGAACGCTCCTCCTGATGGTGATTGTTGTTGTTGTTGGGTGTAGCAGCGTCCCTCGACGGGCCCCTCCCCCTTCCTCCCCCCTCCTCCCCCCCTCTTCTTCTTCTTCTTCTCTTTCCTCCTGAGGGCTCTCATGCAGCCAGCTGAGTGATGAGCTCGGCATTGTCGCAGATGGAGGCGTGCACAAGAGCGTCCTACAGGGAGGAGGGGGGTGATCTGAGGGGGGGGGGGGGCGATGGGGGGGTATCGCTGACAACAGGAGTTTATTTAGTTCCCTCTCTCTGCACCGTGATGCCTTCACTTCGAGGGGGGGGGGGCATCGCTGACAACAGGAGTTTAGGTCCCTCTCTCTGCTCTCTGCTCTCTGTACCGTGGTGCCTTCACTTCCTCCCTGGGAGAGTAGGACGTCACATTATCCGAGGCTTTAGTAGAAGTTTCAGTGCAGAGAGTAGTCGTGCTTATCGAGGGGTTAAGTGTCGTTAAGTGTACACGTCAAAACCTATAATAATAATAATTATAATACTACTAATAATAATAATAATATAACTTCCTTCTTCCTCCTTTCCATCCATCCTTCCTCCCTCCCTTCCTTCATCCTCCTTTCCTTCCTGCTTTCCTTCCTTCTTCTCCTTCCCTCCCTGGCTCCTTCTCTTCTTCCCTCCTTTCCTTCCTTCGTCCTCCCTTCCTTCTTCCCTTCCTTCCTTTGTCCTCCTTTCCTCCCTCCCTCCTTCCCTTCCTTCCTTCCTCCCTCCTTTCCTTCCTTCTTTCCTCCCTCCCTCCCTGGCTCCTTCTCTTCTTCCCACCTTTCCTTCCTTCGTCCTCCTTTCCATCGTTCCTTCCTCCCTCCCTCCCCTTCCTTCCTCCCTCCCTCCCTCCTTCCTTCTTCCTCCCTCCCTTCCTTCCTATTCCTTATATGCTGCAGTTTATGCAGAAGAAGCACCAATAGAAGGACAACATGGACTTTATTAGAATTATATGAACTTCAGTTTATTGCCACTTTAACAGGAAGTGTTTCTGTCATGCTTTGCAGGCTTTTAGACTTTCACACTTTATTTGTCTTTCTCTTTGTGAACTAAATGTGTATTAAACAAGAGCTACACAACAACAAAAACCCAGATAAGCAAACACAAGCAGCAGCAGCATGGGAATAAACATAAAAAGGATGTTAAAGAGAAGAAGAAGAAGAAGGAGAAGAAGAAGAAGAAGAAGGAGGAGGAGGAGGAGGAGGAGGCGGCTCAGTTAAACAAGAGCAAAACAGATTACAAGTCCATGACTGGGAACCTTTTCACTTCAGCTCAGTTCAGCTCACTTCTCGCTACTTTCACTGCTTTAGAGAAATAAAGCTCATGATATCCTTGGAGGAAGACGAGGAAGAGGAGGAAGAATAGAAAGAAGAGAAAGGAGAGAAAGGAGAGAAAGCTAGGGCTGAACCGTGGGAGGTCCCTGCTCTTCACGCTGCTGGGTTTCTGATTTCCTCTTATTTATTACACCATGGTGACGTTTTAAATACCGCTGCTCTTCATCAGACAGGCAGGAAGGTAGGGGGGAGGAAAGAAAGAGTGAAGGAAGGAGGGAGGGAGGGAGGAAGGAAGGAAAGGACGGAGGAAGGAAGGGAGGACAGAGGAAAGCAGGAAGGAGGTAGGGAGGGAGAAAGTAAAAGACGAAGGAGGGAAAGAAGGAAGGGAGGGAGGAAGGAAGGAGGGAGGGAGGATGGCAGGACAGAAGGAAGGAAGAAAAGGGGATGATGGAAGGAAAGAAGGAAGGGAGGAAAGAGAGGAAGGAAAAAAAGAGAAGCTAGGAGGGAGGAAAGGAAAGGAAAGGAAAGGAAAGGAACGGAAAGAAGGAAGGAGGGAGGGAGGGAGAAAGGAAGAGGAAGGAAGGAAAGAAGGAAGGAAATGCACTATCTTATCAAAACTATTAACTTTTGGACCACTACAAGTCATAACCTTTCAAAATAAAAGACATCTGGGGGTGTTTTCACAGCTGTTAAATGTCAAAATGAGTCAAATTTAACCCGACCAGTAAGGGTTAACTTATAAAATGATACACTATTACTACAACTATTACTTATAACCTTTACAGAACATATAATGGACAATAATTCACCCATTAGATTATTTTTTTTAAGCATTTTGGACCACTTCAAGTCATAACCTTTCAAAATAAAAGACATTTGGCATGTTTTTACAGCTTTTAAATGTCAAAATGGGTCAAATCTGACCTGAGTAGTATGTAAGGGTTAAAATCAATACCATCAAATTTCAAAATAAAAGACATTTGTGGTGTTTTTACAGCTTTTAAATGTCAAAACAGGTTAAATTTGACCTGAATAGTATGTAAGGATTAAAATCAATACTTATATGGCAGCTACATGATGCTTCAGGTTCAACCACACAACCATCTACCATCCTGGCCTCTCTCTGCCTCTCTCTGCCTCTACACATTAACAATAACACTATATTCTGTGTTTCTGACATAAATCATGACCTGCAGAATCACTCAGTATGTGTGTGTGTGTGTGTGTGTGTGTGTGTGTGTGTGTTGGGCTCATTTCTTGTGGTCTGAAGGAAGCTTTTCGGAGCTGCTGTACTTGCCTGAAGTCATGTTACTTAATGACAGCTCTCTGTGTGTGTGTGTGTGTGTGTGTGTGTGTGTGTGTGTGTGTGTGTGTGTGTGTGTGTGTGTGTGTGTGTGTGTGTGTGTGTGTGTGTGTGTGTGTGTGTGAAGGCTAGCCGGCCTTACGGCTGCTAAGCGACTAATAGCTTGTAGATGGAAAAGCTCCCTTTGCTGTCAAGATGATGCAACGACGCCTGCTTGACTTCCCAGCATGGAACAATGTGCTGGTAGCATGTAGCAGCAGAGACGGGGGGGGGGGGGGATATTTCACACTAGAAAAACAGCTGATTATTTTATATACTATACTTGAAGACTCTGCATGCATGTCTGGATCTATCATATGTATAATCTGAGTACATGCAAAGGGGCCCTCAAGCAGAAAGAGACCCTTACATTATTTTCTTGGGCTCCACAGAAATAAGACTTAATGCTTGAAACTCATTAACCCCCCCCCCCCTCCCTCCCTCCTTTCCTCTTTCCTTTGTCCTTCATTCCTTCCTCCCTCCTTTCCTTCCTTCTTCCTCCCTCCTTCCCTTCCTTCTTCCTTCCTCCCTCACTACTTTCCATCCTTCTTCCTTGCTTTCTTCCTCCCTCCTTCCCTTCCTTTCTTCCTTTCCTCCTTTCTTCCTCCCTTCCTTGCTCCCTCCTCCCTCCTATCCTTCCCTTCTTTCTTCCTCCCTTCCTTGCTCCCTCCTCCCTCCTATCCTTGCTTCTTCCTCCCCCCTCCCTTGTTTCTTTCCTTCCTCTTTTCCTTTGTCCCCCCCTTCCTTCTTCTTCCTCCCTTCCTTCCTTCTTCCTTCCTCCCTCCCCCTCCTTTCCTCCCTTCCTTCTTCCTCCCTTCCTTGACTCGAGGACAACAGGAGGGTTAAGAATACTTAACCCCTAAGTATATAAGTATATATAAATAGATAATAGTCCTACAGTGCAGCAGCTGGATGAGAGAGATGAACAGATTATGTGAGACTGAACTCTGACTTCCTGCAGCACAGTTTTTTTTCTTCTGAGGTCAACGACTAAAAAGCAGTGATATGTAAATGTGACCTAACAGCATGAAAAGCATGAAGGACGTATTAAATGTACAGCGACATGAAAATAAAGATCAACTACAGCTTCTCTCTCTCTCTCTCTAATCTCCACGGGCCACGAAGAGGGAAAGAAAGAAAACGAGGAAAGGGGAAGAAGAAAAAAAAAAAAAGAGAGACCCAGACTGATTTTCTTTTTTCTCAAAACCTGGCTGAGCAAGATGGAGTTGCCCGGGGGACAGCGAGGAAGAGAAGGAGAGATGAAGGCAGGGGGCGAGCGAATGAGATACATTTATATTATGTGGGAGGAAGGAATGAAGGAAGGAAGGAAGGAAGGAAGGAATGGGGAAGGAGAGAAGGAAGGAAGAAAGGAAGGAATGGGGAAGGAAGGAGGGAGGGATGGAGGAAAAGAGGAAGGAAGGAAGGAGAGAAGGAAGGGTGGAAGGAAAGAAGAAAGGAAGGAATGGGGAAGGAAGGAGGGAGGGATGGAGGAAAAGAGGAAGGAAGGAAGGAGAGAAGGAAGGGTGGAAGGAAAGAAGGAAGGAAGGAATGAAGGAAGGAGTACGCAGGGATTGAGGAAAAGAGGAAGGAAGGAAGGAGAGAAGGAAGGGTGGAAGGAAAGAAGGAAGGAAGGAATGAAGGAAGGAGTAAGCAGGGATGGAGGAAAAGAGGAAGGGAGGAAAGAGAGAAGGAAGGAAGAAAGGAAGGAATGGGGAAGGAAGGAGGGAGGGATGGAGGAAAAGAGGAAGGAAGGAAGGAAGGAAGGGACTAAAGGGAGGAAAAGAGGAAGGAAGGAAGGAAGGAGAGAAGGAAGGGTGGAAGGAAAGAAGGAAGGAAGAAATGAGGAAGGGAAGGAAGGGAAGGGAGGCAGAAAGAGAGGGAGCCACGACAGGGAAAGAAAGAGAACGAGGAAAGGGGACGAAGAAAAGAAAGAAAAAAAAAAGACCCAGACTGATTTTCTCTTTTTTTTTCTTTTTTTTTTTAAAACCTGGCTGACCAAGATGGAGTTGCCTGGGGGACAACGAGGAAGAGAAAGAGAGATGAAGGCAGGGGGCGAGCGAGTGAGATACATTTATATTATGTGATTAAAGGGGAAAAGGGGGGGAGGACGGGGGGGTTGGAGTTGAGGGGGGGGGTTGGCCGGTCCAGTGACAGACAGAGTGATGTACTGGGGAGTCGAGCTGCTCTCTCTGTACTCTCCTAATTGACCCCGGTTAGGATCCACATACCCTCCCCCCCCCCCCCCCACACACACCCCCCTGGCTTATAAAGAGACGCCTAATTGCTGCAGCTGATTGGGTCCTGATAGAATTACGGCTGTCAGTGAAGGACATTAGGCTCAGATTCATCTTCCATCGAGGGGACGAGAAAAGCCGCTGCTCCTTATTCCTCGAGCCGCCTTAACAAGCTCTACGTGTGTGTGTGTGTTTCTCTGTGTGTGTGTGTGTGTGTGTGTGTGTGTGTGTGTGTGTGTGTGTGTAGTAGAGGTCTGAGGTTCATTCAATGATTTTCTGCTCAGTAAGTTGTTAAAGTTACTTCCTTCCTCCCTCCCTCCTTACTCCTTTCCTTCCTTCCTTCCTTCCCTCCGTTCTCTCCTTCCTTCCTCCCTCTCACCTTACTCCTTTCCTTCCTTCCTTCCTCCCTCCCTTCCTTCCTTTCTCCATCCCGCCTTACTCCTTTCCTTCCTCCCTTTACTTTTCTCCTTACTTCCTTCCTCCCTTCCTTCCTTTCTCCCTCCCTCCTTCCTCCCTTCCTTCCTTCCTCCATTTCTTCTTTCCTCCCTTCCTTCCTCCCTTCCTCCCTCCCGCCTTACTCCTTTCCTTCCTCCCCTCCCTTCCTTCCTTCCTTCCTTTCTCCCTCCCGCCTTACTCCTTTCCTTCCTCCCTTCTCTTTTCTCCTTACTTCCTTACTCCCTTCCCTTCTCTCCTTCCTTTCTCCATCCCACCTTACTCCTTTCCTTCCTCCCTTCTCCTTACTCCTTTCCTTCCTTCCTTCCTTCCCTCCCTTCTCTCCTTCCTTCCTCCCTCCCTTCCTTCCTTTCTCCCTCCCGCCTTACTCCTTTCCTTCCTCCCTTCCCTTTTCTCCTTACTTCCTTCCTCCCTTCCCTTCTCTCCTCTCCTTACTTCCTTCCTCCCTTCCCTTCTCTCCTTACTGATAGAATTACGGCTGTCAGTGAAGGACATTAGGCTCAGATTCATCTTCCATCGAGGGGACGAGAAAAGCCGCTGCTCCTTATTCCTCAAGCCGCCTTAACAAGCTCACCATGAGCTCTTTTGTCAGGGAGGAAAATCCTCAGATAAAGCAAAAAGCTGCACTACATGTGTGTGTGTTTCTCTCTGTGTGTGTGTGTGTGTGTGTTGTCAGCCTCTGATCTGGCGGATATGCGGATCAATATTTGTGAGGAGAGAACAACTTTCCTGTGAGGCTGAAGGTGGAGGTGAAGCGTAGCGGCAGTAGCGGCGGCGGAGGAGTCTTTAATCTGTGTTGTCAAGCCGTAGCTTCCTGGAGACGCTCCGCCGGCCCCGAACAGGAAGTGGACCTCGCAGATAAAGATGGTGTCACGCCAGACCTCCCAGGTTTCTTCTTCAGTGAACATTAATGGTGCAGCAGAGGAGAGTTACTGCAGCGCTTTAACACACTAAAGCATGTTGGAGGATAAAAGCAGGAGTATTTTTCTCCATCGTTTCTTAAAGTTATAACAAATTCTCTCATTTTCTTTGCTCATTTCTTTTTATTAACATTTTATTCAAGTTGAAAACAACAATCACCGTCTTAATTTAAGTGTGAATTGCTTGCTTTTTCTCAGGCTTTCAGATAAATCTCATTTACCCCTTTTCCACCGAGCTGGAGTTGGTGCTGGATCGGAGCCAGAGCCTGACTAAGCACCGGTTCTTTGCTTTTCCACCGCCAAAGCTCCAGCCACGAGCCTCAGAACGGAGCCAGAGCAAGCACCATCTCTTTGCTGGTCTAAAGCAAGAACCGATTACGTCAGCGGACTAGGGACGGGGTTAACGTTTATTAGCCGGCTAGCGGGGCTAACGTTTATTAGCCGGCTATTGAGGCTAACGTTTACTAGCAGACTAGCAGGGTTAACGTTTATTAGCCGGCTAGCGGGGCTAACGTTTATTAGCCGGCTATTGAGGCTAACGTTTACTAGCAGACTAGCAGGGTTAACGTTTATTAGCTGACTAGCGGGGCTAACGTTTACTAGCAGACTAGCAGGGTTAACGTTTATTAGCCGGCTAGCGGGGCTAACGTTTATTAGCAGACTAGCATGGCATTTGTAGGGGGTTAAAGATTTGTTAATTAAAAGTACTATTTTTATCTTTTTTTTTGTGCCAGAGCTGTCTCCTTCTTCTTCTTCTTAGTTTCCGGCAGGCTAGATGCCTTGCGCCATGTTGCTGCCTCTCACTGGTGAATCATGGAAGTGCTGGCTACGTTATACAGTGACGTAATCGCGTGGCTCCTTGCCGGTGGAAAGCGCCAGGTTCTTAAGAGGTGCTCAGGTTAGCGGTTAGCACCAACTGAGCACTGGCTCCGAACCAGCACCGGCTCCAGCTCAGTGGAATAGGGGTAATTGTCTTCTTAACTAGATGGACTGCTCAATGGGAGGAAGGAAGGAGAGAAGGAAAGGAGTAAGGAGGGAAGGAAAGGGGTAAGGAGGGAGGGAGGAAAAGAGGAAGGAGTTTTGAACACAGCCTCTATCATCTATCTCATGCAGCCCACTGAAAGCTCCTCAGGCCAGCGAGGGAAACACTACCACACATGTTTATAAAATGTCTCCAACATGAAGGATTATCTTTAGTCATGTGACCTTTACACACCTGAAGCTGTCACACAGTGGTGGGTGTTTGAATGTTTCCTTTGTGCCTGAACACACACACATGACATAATCTCCACCTGAGACTCTTCACAAGACAAAAGCTGATAACAGGATATCTGAAAAACCTGTTGATCCCACACAGCTCTGAACAAGGTCGAGAGAGAGAGAGAGAGAGAGAGAGAGAGAGAGAGAGAGAGAGAGAGAGGAATACAATGTGTGATAGATTTAGTTCTTAACGGGAGAAGTGGAACATCGATGATGTCCGCTGTCTTTGCCGTGTCCGCTCGGCTGCGATTTTCAGATTTACTGTGTGAAAATCTCACAGTAAGAGAAAGAGGGAGGGAGAGAGAGAGAGAGAGACACAGAGACAGAGACAGAGAGAGAGAGAGAGAGAGAGAGAGGGAGAGAGGGAGAGAGAAGGAAAGAGAGAGAGAGGGAAGGAGGGAGAGAGAGAGACAGAGAGACAGAGGGAGAGAGAGGGAGACAGAGACAGAGAGAGAGAGAGAGAGAGAGAGAGAGAGAGAGAGAGAGAGAGAGAGAGAGAGAGAGAGAGAGACACAGACAGACAGACAGGACAGAGAGAGAGAGAGAGAGAGAGAGAGAGACAGAGACAGAGAGAGAGACAGATAGAGAGACAGAGAGAGAGAGAGACAGAGAGAGACAGAGAGAGAGAAGGAAAGAGAGAGACAGAGAGAGAGAGAGAGAGGAGAGAGCGAGAGAGAGAGAGGCCTGCAGGGAGGCGATGAGTCAACCAGCAGCAGGTCTGTCACTCCAAAAACTGAGCTGTCATTGCCGCCTCAACCAAACTATCTCACTTCCTCACTTCACTCAAACTGCAGCTGAATGCAAAAAACCCCAAAAACTATTTAGACTATTACAAGGTCTCAAATTTGACCGAGCGTCAGTAGAAATGTCTCAATAATGATGCCAACAGAGAGCCAAAATATAACCAAAATATTCAGAAGTAAGAAAAGGGAGGAAGAAGGGAGGAAGGAAGGAAGGAAGGAAGGGAGGGAAGAAGAAAGAAGGACAGAGGAAAGAAGGAAATGAGGAAGGAAGGTAGGTGGGAGGGAGGAAAAAAGGAAAGGGGGAAGGAAGGGAGGAAGAAGGAAGGACATGGGGAAGGAAGGGAGGAAGAAGGAAGGAAAGGAGGGAAAGAATGAAGGAAGGAAGATAGGAAGGAAGGTAGGAAGGAAGGAAGGAAGGAAGGAAGGAGGGAGGGAGGGAGGAAAGAAGGAAGAAGGGAGTGAGGAAGAAAGGAAAGAAGGACGGAGGAAGGAACTGAGGAGGGAAGGACAGAGGAAAGAAGGAAGGAGGGTAGGGGCGAGGGAGGAAAAAAGGAAGAAGGGAGGAAGGAAAAGAGGAAGGACGGAAGGAAGGAAGGAAGGAATGAGGGAAGGAAAGAAGGAGGGAGGGATATTCTGCGTTTTAAACTATTTATCTTGACATGGACATTATTATTATTATTTGTATTATGTTGGGAACACCATTTCCCAGAATCCCACTCACCATCACAGGTATATTATTATTATTATATAAATAATAATATACATAAAATCTAATATTCCCACTAATAGAAAATTTTCAGGTAATGTAAAAAGCAGGAATATAAAACTCCCAACAGTCAGATTATATGTAACGACATCATTCCCTCACACACACGCTGCTGTATTAGTATAATGTATATGATGCCCTGTGTTCGTTACCATGGCAACAACTCCCATGTTTCCCATCCTGCAGACATGATGAGAGTGTTAGTGGAAACATGAGACTCCTTCCTATTAATCCCAAATGATGTGAAATGTAAACAGCATATATTTTACACTGACTCCACAGTAACATTACTTCTATATGTCTCCCAAAGCATTCTGGGAAGTGTAGTTCCACCACTGAGAGCTATATTATCCCAAAGTGTGACAAAATCCATCATCTTTTGTTTGTTGCATTTGTTGCTTCTTCTATTCCTGGCACATCAATACTCTCTTCTATTCATACATACAGGTAAAACAGAGGAAGGAAGGAAGGAAGGAAGGAAGGAAGGAAGGAAGGAAGAAAGACAGACAAAAGGAGGGAGGGGGAGAAAGGTAGGAAGGACTAGACAGAAGGACGGACAGACAGACGGAAAGAAGGAAGGACAGAAGGAGGAAAGGGAGGAAGGAAGGAACGAAGGAAGGAAAAAAAGGAAGGTAGGAAAGACGGAAGGAAGGAAGGAACGAAGTAAGGAAAAAGGAAGGTAGGAAGGACGGAAGACAGACAGAAGGAAGGAAGGAAGGAAGGAAAGAAGGAAGGACAGAAGGAGGAAGGAAGGAAAGAAGAAGGAAGGACAGAAGGAAGGAGAAAGGAAAAGAGGAAGGAAGGAGGGAAAGAAGGAAGGGAGGAAGGTAGGGGGAGGAAATAAAGAGTGAAGGAGGGAGGGAGGAAGGAGGGAAGGAGGGAAAGGAGGGAGGAGGAAGGCTACCTTCCTTTTTTCCTTCCTTCCTTCCTTCCTTCCTTCCTTCTTGTTAGTGATCTGGCCCACATCAGATCAAATTGGGCTGTATGTGGCCCTTTAATGAAATGAGTTTGACACCACTGATTTAAGAGCTCAGTGAAACTCATAATATAAATAGTTTCCTATATCATGTGTACTATGCATGATGGATAGTTGTTACATCTCCATTCATTCTTCTCCTTTTACTCATTTTAATGTATTTATTGTTTCTCCTGCAGAAAAAAAGAAGAACAATGTATTTTCCTTCCTGAAGTTTTAGAGAAAAACAGCCTAACCACATGTTTGCTTCTACAGTATATATTATTATATATTATTATATATTATTATAGTTTATATGAGTTTTCAGTGTTTCAGGCTGAATGTACGAGTGTAAGCCGCTGCTGTGTGAGCAGGGAGACGGAGGCCGAAGCT
>NW_026518645.1:10000-24043 GCF_027409825.1 Scomber japonicus | reverse complement strand
AGGAGGGAGGGAGGAAGGAAGAAGGAAGGAAAGGAGGGAGGAAGGGAGGAAGAAGGAAGGAAAGGAAGGAGGGAGGAAAGGAGAAGGATGGAAAGGAAGAAGGAAAGGAAGGAGGGAGGAAGGAAGGAAGGAGGAAGGAAGGGAGGGAGGAAGAAGGAATGAAAGGAAGAAGGAAGGAAAGGAGGGAGGAAAGAAGGGAGGGAGGGAGGAAGAAGGAAGGAAAGGAAGGAGGGAGGAAGAAGGAAGGAAAGGAAGGAAAGGAAGGAGGGAGGAGGGAGGATAGGAGGGAGGATGGAAAGGAGGACATGAAAGAAGGGAAAGACAGGAGGGAGGAAGGAAAGGAGGAAAGGAAAGAAGGAAAGGGGGGAGGAATGAAGGATTGAGGAAAGAAGGACAGAAGGAAGGAAGGAAAGAGGGAGGGAGGAAGGTAAAGAAGACAGAGGAAAGAAGGTAGGGAGGAAGGAAAGGAAGGAATGAAGAAGGGGGGATGGAGGAAAGAGAAAAGCACGGAGGGAGTAAGGAAAGAAGGAAGGAAACAAAACAGACTGGCTCAATTTTACCCAGGAGGACGACACAAAGGTTAAACAGCTGAAAACTGGTGCATGATGGGTAATCTGCGCCCAGGTGAAGAACGGCTGATTCCTTTGAAACAGTAATTAAGTTCTCTGACATTTACCGACATTGTTTCAGCCTCGTGAACTTTATTATTTGTTTCCAACCTTCCTACTGACCGATCTCATCACCCCGCCGCCCCGCCGGGAAAGGACGGATGGAAGGAAGGAAGAAAGGAGAAAAAAGAAAGGAAGGTTGGAAAGAAAACGGAAGGAAGGAAAGGAGGAAGGAAGGAAGGAAGGAAGGACGGAAAGAAAAAAGGAGGGAGGGAGGAAGGACAGACGGAAAGAAGGAAGGAAGGAAGGAAGGAAGGAAGGAGGGAAGGAAAGGAGGAAGGAAGGAAGGAAGGAAAGGAGGGAGGAAGGAAAGAAGGAAGGAAGGAAGGAAAGGAGGGAGGAAGGAAGGAAGGAAAGAAAGAAGGAAGGGAGGAACAAGGAAGGAAGGACGGAAAGAAAGAAGGAGGGAGGGAGGAAGGACAGATGGAAAGAAGGAAGGAAGGAAGGAAGGAGGGAAGGAAAGGAGGAAGGAAGGAAGGAAGGAAGGAAAGGAGGGAGGAAGGAAGGAAGGAAGGAAGGAAGGAAGGAAGGAAGGAAAGAAAGAAGGAAGGGAGGAACAAGGAAGGAAGGACGGAAAGAAAGAAGGAGGGAGGGAGGAAGGACAGACGGAAAGAAGTAAGGAAGGAGGGAAGGAAAGGAGGAAGGAAGGAAGGACAGACGGAAGGAAGGAAGGAAGGAAGGAAGGAAGGAAGGAAAGAAAGAAAGAAGGAGGGAGGGAGGAAGGACAGACGGAAAGAAGGAAGGAAGGAAGGAAGGAAGGAAGGAAAGAAAGAAAGAAAGAAGGAGGGAGAAAGGGAGGAAGGCCTGCCACAAATAATGAGTGTAAAGAGCCAAGCTTCCACAGTGGTGTGTGCCTATCACATGGCTGCCTAGTTACACTCCTCTATCTCCTAATTAGCCTGCCAATTACAGTGGGTGGCCTAATTTCACACACGCATTTAGGAAAGGAAGGAAAGAAAGGAGGGAGGAAAGAAAGAAGGAAGGAAAGGAGGGAAGGAAGGAGGGAGGGAGAGAGGAAGAAGGAAGGAAAGGGGGAGGGGGAAGGAAAGAAGGAAGGAGGGACGGAGGAATGAGGGAAGGAAGGAAAGGAGGGAGGGACAGGAGGGAGGAAGGAAAGGAGGAAATGAAAGAAGGGAAAGACAGGAGGGAGGAAGGAAAGGAGGAAAGGAGGGAGGAAGGAAGGAAGGAAGGACAAGAGGGGGGAAGGACAGGAGGGAGGAAGGAAAGGAGGAAATGAAAGAAGGGAAAGACAGTAGGGAGGAAGGAAAGGAGGAAAGGAAAGAAGGACGGGAGGAAGGAATGAAGGAAGGAATGAAGGATGGAGGAAAGAAGGACAGAAGGAAGGAAGGCAACCCTCTCATATTATAAAGTAAAGAGCCGAGCTTCCACAGTGGTGTGTGCTGCCTATCACATGGCTGCCTAGTTACACTCCTCTATCTCCTAATTAGCCTGCCAATTACAGTGGGTGGCCTAATTTCACACACGCATTTAATGACGTTCCCCCCATTAAAAAGAGACACAGCTGAAAGCCTCCCCGAGCTTTTAACATTGGAGAGTGGATCTTCCCCCGAGAAGGTTACATCAAATAACTGATGGCATTTAAATCTGGAGCATTGCTTGAATCAGGTGGAGAGGAGGATTTTTTTTTTTTTTTTTTTTTAAATAAGGAGTTTGCTATTTCCTCCTGTACAGACCGCTGAGGCCAAACATAAGATGATCAAGGAAGGAGGAAGGAGGAAGGAAGGGAGGAAGGAAGAAAGGAGGGAGGGAGGGAGGAAAGGAAAGGAAAGGAAAGGAAAGGAAAGGAAAGGAAAGGAAGGATAGATGGAAGAAAGGAAGGAGGGAAGGAAGGAAGGAAGGAAGGAAGGAAGGAAGGGAGGGGGAGAGAAGGAGGGAGGAAAGGAAAGAAGGGAAAAAGGAGCGAGGGAAGAAAGGAAAGAAGGGAGGAAGGTAGGAAGGAAGGAAGGAAGGAAGGTAGGTAGGAGGGAGTGAGGAAAGGAAGGAAGGAAGGAAGGAAGGAAGGATGGAAGGAAGGAAGGAAGGAAGGAAAGAAAGGGTGTAGGGAGGATTGAAGGTAGGAGGTAGTGAAGGAAGGAAGGAAGGAAGGAAGGAAGGATGGAAGCTGATCAAACACATCGACTGTATGTGTGACTAAACAGCTGTGGCTTTGAATCTTTAACCCCCCCCCCCCCCCCCCCAAAAAAAAAAAAACCTTTCTAAGAGACGGAGCCGAGACGGAGCCAAGATGGAGCCAGATGGAGCCAGACGGAGCCAGACGGACAGAAGGGAGAGCATCCACACCTGTCACTTCACATCTCTTAGACTGTAAGCAGAGTCTGCATCACTACGTCTCCTAGCAACCGCATCAGGCATCACTGCGTCTCCTAGCAACCGCATCAGCCTCCAGCGTGGGGAGGTTGATGGGTCATCGTTATTATTGTGACTACCGTGTGAACCTGCAGCGCTTCCTGTATTCATGAAGGCAAAGAGTCAACAATGTTCACTGTAACAGCAGAACTCTTCCTCCCTTCTCTCTTTCCTTCTTTCCTTCCTTGCTCCCTTCCTCTTTTCCTTTCTCCGTCCTTCCTTCTTTCCTTTCCTTCCTCCCCTCTTTCCTCCCTTCCTTCCTTCATCCCTCCTTTCCTCCCTCCTTTCCTTCCTTCCTTCATCCCTCCTTTCCTCCCTTCCCTCTTTCCTCTGTTCTTCTTTCCTTCCTTGCTCCCTTCCTCTTTTCCTTTCTCCCTCCTTCCTTCTTTCCTCCATCCTTCCTTCCTTCTTTCCTCCATCCTTCCCTTCCTTCCTTCCTTCCCCCCTTCTTTCCTTCCTCACCCCTCCTTTCCTTACTTCTTCCTCCCATCCTTACTTCTTCCTCCCATCCTTACTACTTCCTCCCATCCTTACTACTTCCTCCCATCCTTACTTCCTTCCAAACACCACTACACACACACACACACACACACACACACACACACACACACACACACACACACACTACTTGCAAGTAGATCAGTTAACTGTTGGTTTGGTTTTGAACATGAGATTTTATGACAAAAGGAAAAAAAAATAAAGAGATGACCAGCTTTATAAACACTTCACTAGTTCTGCAGTATCCAGTTTATCTCTCTCTTTGTTTCCAGTAACATCCTCCTACACACACACACACACACACACACACACACACTCATACCTGCGGCTGCACACCTGCCTGTTGGACCGAGCGGCTCCGTTGCACCACAGTGGTGATAATGATGGAGAGGCAGGTGCTACTGCTTCACTCTGCCAGAGCTGAACTGTGTTAAGCTGTATTATCCAACTAAGCAGGACTGAAGGCACTCCAGATTTACTGATGATAAGAAAACCGAGAAGTCTGATCCTTTAATGGAGGACATAACGTGCTTTTTGTGATTTTCTGTTTTGTCAGGGCTGCAAGATGCTCTCAATGTTCTGTTTGTAATGTTAACTCTACGTCTGCCTCGTGATGACATCAGATTAATAATAATGATAAGTATTCATAGACCCAAGGATGCTTTATATAAAGAGGCTAATAAAGAGGTGTGTATGTGGGTATGTACATATTATTATCATTGTTGTTTATTTATTTTCCTTATTGCTGAGATTGTTGGGGGATGTTTCTATGAAAAAATAATAAACAGAGCATTGGAAAAAAAAAAGAGAAAAAATAGACAGGAGCTAAAACGGCCTGTTAATAGACAGAGGCTGAACTGAGCGGCTGCATAAAGGACCAGTAGAAGATAAATGAATAATGAGTTTTTAAACTGTAAATCATGTAAAGATATTCCAGTAGAGACTCAGATTATTAATATGCAGAATGAAGCATGAGGAGACTGTGAGTCCAGGAACTTGTTGTCACATTTATAGTAACTGCAGCTCTAGCATAAATCCACGACACGATATCCAGTTAACGTGTAATATACAAAGTCAAGGACAAGAATCCCGTTAGGATCTTAGGATGCATAAACAGCTCCAATCACTTTTACCAAGAGTACTATTTTCTTGATCTGTCTGAATTAAGCTCCAGTTGTTGGTTAGCAGTCCAGCAGAGATTAAACCTCACCAGTACAGATGACACACACACAGACACACACACACACGAACACACACACACACACACACACACACACACACACACAGCTCTCTAATATGAACTGGATGTTAGATTTGTAGCCGTCCAGAGAGGAACACCTTTGTTTGGAAAGTTTTGAGCTTGTTTTCCTATTACTGAAACAGCAAACAGGATGTAATGAGGTAGACACACACACACACACACACACACACACACACACACACACACACACACCACCCACACAGAGCAAACACAAGGCCACAGCATAAAACCACAGATATATAGTCCTATTCACTGGAGAGATGAGAGATGGAAAGAGAGGGGAAGACGGAGAGAGTTGGTGTGTGTGTGTGTGTATGTGTGTGTGTGTGTGTGTGTGTGCGTGTTTGTTTGTGTATAGGGGATGAATTAAAGCCTCTGGCTGCTCAGTTCGTCCTCTACGTGGCCCCATCCTTCATCAGTGGAGCAAAGCGCGGACACTGAGGATTGTAGATATTTTACAAGATTAATCACTCCGATACAAAACACTGACCTGCCTCTCCGTCTCTAAAAGCAGCCACTTACTAGTACAGTGGCTTGTTACCATGACAACCGGTCCGTTGGCAAACCCCAAGCCTACATGTGCAATTAACACTTATTTTGGGTATAGCCTGCACCTCACTGTTGTATTACATAAAGTCAGGGATGGTGATATATTGACAACACATTTCACAAGCAGAGCCAAACCAAAAACACTACCAAAGAATGTCTGTAGAAAATATTCCTCCTCTGAGCCAGAGACAGATGCTGCCGCCGCTGCTGCTGCTGCTGCCCAAAAACTATTAAAAACAAATCAATGAACCACAACACTGCACTGGGCGACATGTTGCTTCATTACCATGAACACACACAGGCTTGACTCAATCCCACACACACCGTCCTGCTGCCAGAAACACTCACAAGAAGTTCATCCACCGCTGAAAGTAGTCCCCAACATGTCGACTATTTCCTCCTCAATTAATTACCGTAATTTCTGGACTATTAACCCTTTATCGGACACTCATTGAAAGGACGGGAGGAAGGAAGGAAGGAAGGATGGAAGGAAGGATGGAAGAAAGGATGGAAGGAAGGAAGGAAGGGAAGGAAGGAGGGAGGAAGGAAAGGAAGGAAGAACAGAGGAAAGAAGGAAGGAAGGAAGGTAGGGGGGAGGAAAGAAAGAGAGAAGGAGGGAGGGAGGAAAGGAAGAAAGAAGGAAGGAAGGAAGAAGAAAGGGGGATGGAGGAAGGAAAGAAGGAAGGGAGGAGAGAAGGAGGGAGGGAGGAAGAACAGATGGAAGGAAGGAAGGACGGAGGAAGGAAAGAAGGAAGGGAGGAGAGAAGGAGGGAGGGAGGAAGGACAGATGGAAGGAAGGAAAGGAAGGAAAGGAAAGAAGGACGGAGGAAATAAGGAACGAGGGAGGGAGAAAGGAAAAGAGGAAGGGAAGAAAGAAGGCAGGGAGGAAGGAAAGGAATTAATTAATTTTCCCAATAAAGGGTTAAGCGCATTTAAAAAATATATTTATTTTGAACATAAATACGCTGCACATGTCTATAACCTGCAGGTGCCTACATTGAAACTAATGAACTTTACATATGTTTTAAAGCTGATTTATACTTCTGTGTTGGAGCGACGCCGTCCTTTCGAAGTTCTGCGTCGAGAGAACGTGCTGCTTGGGCGTGTGTGTGTGTGTGTGTGTGTCTGTGTGACTGTGTGTGTGTGTGTGTGTGTGTGTGTGTGTGTGTGGTTTCAGAGGAGTCTCTATCTGTATCCTTGTTTATCTTCTGGTCACAGTAGCATGTAGCATGTAGCATTGCGCTATGTGCTCTACTAACAGAAAACACCTTCTGTTCATTATTAATAAATAAAGCAACTGCCAGAGGAACTGACGCTTTGACTGGACCAATCACAGCCCTTGCGGTCCGCGTTGCCGTGACGCGTAGTTAGGATTTTTTGGAGGTGCACGTCAGGCTACGTGCTGCGTCGACACAGAGAGCTCTGTGCAGGTACGCCGTCATTCCGACGCAGAAGTATAAATCACCCTTCCTTCCTTTCTTCCTTCCTTCTCTCCTTACTTCCTTCCTCCCTCCCTCCTTACTTAATCTATGCCTTCCTTCCTCCTTTCCTCCCTCCCTTCCTCCTTACTCCTTTCCTTCCTTCCTCCCTCCCTCCCTACTCCTTTCCTTCCTTCCTTCCTTCCTTCCTTCCTTCTCTCCTTCTCTCCTTCCATCCTTCCTCCCTTCCTTGACCTGAGGACAACAGGAGGGTTTAATCACATTTATTGATCAGTCAGATTGACTATTGATGCTTTCTAAACACATCTGAGCTTCAACATTTGGTATAAACACTTTTTATGAGAGGAACAAACAGCGAAGGTAAAATATGAACCGCATGAGAAGTACAATGGATCCAATTTATTTTATTAATTATTTTTATTTGTATTTTTAAAAGCAGCCTTTATTGTAGTTGAAATGAGAAAAGAACACTTCAGCTTATTATTTATACCATCTCTGAATAACAGGATGTTAGTTTCTTTCATTCACATCAATTAATTTCTCTGTGTGTTGAAGTAGCAGCTGGAGGCCAAGTAATAGCCTGATCCCAACAGGCTCTAATCAAACTAATAAGTGGTCATAAAAATACCACGCTAACAATGTGTAGAATAGAAAGTGATGAGCAGCAGAGACACAGACAGGTCAGGGGAATCAGACAGTATGAAGAGATGGATTCATACACTGTTGGTCTGCTCATCATATTTGTTGAAGGCTTTAAAAGACAAAGACTCCCTGCTTACATGTACGAACCTTTTATTTTCTCATCTCATGTGGACGACTCGTTGCTCTGTTTGATCATTTAGTCGCAGCACAAGAAGAAGAGTAGTTGGTATTTGTGACTATGCAGAGTTTTACTAGTAGAGATAGACGGAAACATAAGAGTTGGTAAGATGAGACATTCATAAATATTGTTGTGTCAAATTGACCTCGTCTGTTTTGACTATTTTTTCCCTCCCTTCCTTCCCTCCTTTCTTCCTTCCTTCCTTCCTTTCCTTCCGTCTTCCTTCCTCCCTTCCTCCTTTCCTTCCTTCCTCCCTTCCTCCTTTGCTTCCTTCTTCCCCCCTTCCTTCGTCCTTTCCTTCCATCTTCCTTCCACCCTTCCTCCTTTCCTTCCTTCTTCCTCCCTTCCTTCTTTCCTTCCTCCCTTCCTTCTTCCCTCCCTCCTTTCCTTCCTTCATCCTCCCTTCCTTCCTCCCTTCCTTCCTTTCTCCCTCCCTCCTTTCCTTCCATCCATCCCTTCCTCCCTCCTCCCTTCTTTCCTTCCTTCCTCTTTTCCTTTCTCCCTCCCTCCCTCCTATCTCCTTCCTTCTTTCCTTCGTCCTTCCTTCCTTCTTTCCTTTCTTCCCTCCCTCCCATCCCCAAAAAAGCCACATGTTAATAGACAGAGGCTGAACTGAGCGGCTGCATAAAGGACCAGTAGAAGATAAATAAGGAGTTTTTTAAACTGTAAATCATGTAAAGATATTCCAGTAGAGACTCAGAATATAAATATAGAGCAATAGAGAAATCTGCAGAGTATTTTCCCACTGTGCAACATCCTCTTCATCCTCTTCATCCTCTTTATGTTTCTGTAATATCTGAAGAAAGCCGTAAAGAAAGTCGACTCTTCTGTGTGCATAACTAAAAGCCGGTAATGTCACACACTCCATGTCTGTGAGGAGCTTTCTGTGTAATCTTCTCCAGCATCATCATCACAGGTGAATTTCACAGCTGAAGCACTCTGCATGTGTTTATCAGCTGAAATGAAAGTCATTAATCGTGCTATTATTCCGTTTATACGAGGCTCAGAGGAAACACCTGCTCTTTAGCACTCCAGTAAAATCACAAGGAGAATGGACTCTTTGAGCTGGAAATGCATAAACTAATTAATTGGAGGACACTTGTTGGCGTTCTGCACTCCTCCAACAAATAAAGAGACTTGACACGCTTATGTCGACTAAACCAAAGCTAGTTTTTTTTACGATAATACAAGAAATAATTGTTTCAAACTGATTAGAGACTAATCAAAGCAGCACAGCTTTATATGCATGCAATGATCTCAGCACATATATGTCTTATTGTGTTAATGTGTGGAGCCTCTTTCATTATAATTAAGCCTTTTGCATCCTTGTATAACCGAGTGTTAACCCCTTACTTCCTGCTCAGGCTGTAAAATCACTTAGCTGGGCTTTTCTTAATGTGACCCACAGGATAGAAACATGGAACTAAAATGCTCTTTAAATGTTTGTGCAGCTGATGCTCATTTTTATATATGATATATTTATACAATCACTATAATGTTTAATGTTTTTGATGATTAAAATATGATATAAAAACTCACATTTAGATTCTAGAAATGTGAGTTTTCTTTAAAAGTACACACACACACACACACACACACACACACAATACAAGCTGCTTTTACAAGAGGGGGAGGAAGAAGAAGAGGAGGAGGAGGAGGCGGTGCAAGGGAGAGGATGAGAAAGAGAAGGAGAAAGAGGACAAGAAGGAGTAGGGAAAGGAGACAAAGGAGGAAGAGGAGGGGGAGGAGGAGGAATAGGAGGTGGGGGAGGAAGAAAAGGAGGAAGAGGAGGAGGAAGATGAGGAAAAGGAGGAGGTCAAGGTGGGGGAGTGTGACTAAGAGGAGGAGGAGGCAAAAGAGAAGGCGGAGGACAAAGACAAGGAGGGGAAGAAAGAGGAAGAAGAGGACAAAGAGGAAGAGGACCTCCAACAGTCCCAAAAAGTCATTCAATTATGAACGCTGATAACTTTATTGTCCTGATGTGCAAAGACAGTAAAGGCATTAAATAAAATAAATTAAATTAAATTTAACTGAATAAAGTTTCTTTGTGCTCCAACATTTCTGTATATATTTTAAAAAGTTTCCATTTGGAGTAAAAACCATAGACTGTACATAAGAAATGGACGTAACATCCGTGACGTCACCCATTGGTTTGTGGACTGCTGCTCGGAAGCCAATAGTATCGAATCTAAGCAGCGCCATCTTGAAAATTTCAGGTGCATGCTGGGAAAAATAAAAACACGGATTCTACTTATATGGGCATTAGGGTGGAGTCATGGGTGGAGCGGGGAGGTTGCTATGGTTGCGAGGGCTGGATCTCGAGGACATTGGGCAATCAACCTGTCAATCAGGACGTAGCCACGCCCTAATGCATACCCTGCTTTATCGTCACATATAAAATCAGGGAGGCCAAAATGTCCCAAATGAACATCATACTGCATTGAAGAAGGCTTTAAACTAGCGATTGAGACCATAAACACATTTTGAAAACGTTTACTGAGGTTAGAAATCAAATGAGAAGTTGGTGAATTCTCCATTGACTTGTATAGAGACGGTCGCCCCCTGGTGGCCTTTTGATAGAATGCAGTTCTAAGTTACTTCTGCGTTGGCCTCATTTCAGAGGACAGGAACTCCCCGCCTGGTAATAACAGAGAAACAGAAGTGAAATCCAGCTTCTATAGTTTGTTAACGAGTCAGTCAGATAACAGTGGGCTGCATATAAAGGGTCAGTATAACATATAACTATATATCATGAAAAATATTCCATAAGAGCCTCAGAATATAAATGTAGAGCAGAAGAAGTTCTCTCTGAGTATTATTTTAATGTGCAGAATCACACTGCTTTTATTTTTCTAGCAGCAGCTCTGAGTAGCGAGAAGTCTATTTACAGCTTTATGATCAGAAATACTGATTATTCCTCTCATGCTGAGCTCCACAAGCTGCTGACTTACCAATCACACCAACAAGTCCTCCACCTTAAATCACTAAATACAAGATTACATGAAAAAAGGGAATAAAAAACTAAACTAAAGCAGAAGCTGGACCAGACTGACTCTTAACAATATGATTATATACAGGAAATGTGATATGTTCTGCTCAATATTGACAAAAAAAATGAAAAAAAGCATTTCAACCATTTAGATTTGAATTGTGGAGCTAGGCTTCACAAACTGTGTTTCAACATTTCTGTGTTCAGGATTTAGTGATTAGCATAAACCCGCCCCTGCTGCTGTAGAGGTATAAATACATTCAGCACACACTACTACTACTACAGTCTACAGTTAGCCAGTTAGCTGAGTTAGCCGCCGAGCTAGTAGCTTAGTTAGCCACCGAGTTAGCAGCCGAGCTAGCAGCAGAAAGCTCTCAGACGTAGCGTCCATGTTTCTGGTAGAGGTAGTGACTTTGATTGACAGGTGACACTTGGTAGGGGGCGGGGTTTCAGCACGCCCACAGCGTTTGGGAGCAGAGAAAGAGGCTGATTTTTACACAACTTTGAAGCTTAATTTCATATATATTTTCTGTGGTATGTCAAACTCAGAACACATATTTATTCTTACTTTACACGGACTTTAAAAACAGTAAATTCTCAATAAAACACCATATCAATTAGTTTGGCATGATCTTACATTATAACTTTTATATTAAATAAAGCTAATGGAATACTATTGTTGTAAATATTACATTTAATCTGGGTAACCATGGAGACCAGGAAACATTTACAGTCATTATTAGTATAAGTCCACTTAAATACACTGTAGGTGGATAACATATGTAATATTTATCATTCTACTGTGGTTACACCATTTGACATTTTCAGGAGCATTCAGTCTTACTTTTGGTTAAAAAAAATGGTGCAAATGTCATTTCAAATGATATAAAACCAACAACAATACTAAATGTACATTTTAACAAACCTGATGCTGCTTTTAAAACTAGTTTAAGATATTTATGAACGTCTCATCTTACCAACTCTTATGTTTCCGTCTATATTCAGCTCTACTAGTAAAACTCTGCATAGTCACAAATAGCAACAACTCTTCTTCTTGTGCTGCGACTAAATGATCAAACAGAGCAACGAGTCGTCCACATGAGATGAGAAAATAAAAGGTTAGTACATGTAAGCAGGGAGTCTTTGTCTTTTAAAGCCTTCAACAAATATGATGAGCAGACCAACAGTGTATGAATCCATCTCTTCATACTGTCTGATTCCCCTGACCTGTCTGTGTCTCTGCTGCTCATCACTTTCTATTCTACACATTGTTAGCGTGGTATTTTTATGACCACTTATTAGTTTGATTAGAGCCTGTTGGGATCAGGCTATTACTTGGCCTCCAGCTGCTACTTCAACACACAGAGAAATTAATTGATGTGAATGAAAGAAACTAACTTCCTGTTATTCAGAGATGATATAAATAATAAGCTGAAGTGTTCTTTTCTCATTTCAACTACAATAAAGGCTGCTTTTAAACATACAAATAAAAATAATTAATAAAATAAATTGGATCCATTGTACTTCTCATGCTGTTCATATTTTACCTTCGCTGTTTGTTCCTCTCATAAAAAGTGTTTATACCAAATGTTGAAGCTCAGATGTGTTTAGAAAGCATCAATTATCAATAATAATTCCTTCGGAGGAAGGAAGGAAGGAAGGAAGGATGGAAGGAAGGAATGAAGGACGGAAGGAAAGGAGTAAGGAGGGAGGGAGGAAAAAAGGAAGGAAGGAAGGATGGAAGGACAGAAGGAAAGGAGTAAGGAGGGAGGGAGGAAAGAAGGAAGGGAGGATGAAGGAAGGAAAGTAGGGAGGGAAGAAGGAAGGGAGGAAGACGGAAGGAAAGGACGAAGGAAGGGGGGAAGAAGGAAGGAAAGGAAGGAAGGAAGGAAGGAAGACGGAAGGAAAGGAGGGAAGGAAGACGGAAGGAAAGGAGGGAAGAAGGAAGGGAGGAAGGAAGATGGAAGGAAATGAGGAAGGGAGGAAGGTAGACGGAAGGAAAGGAGGAAGGAAGGGGGAAGAAGGAAGCAAAGGAGGAAGGAAGGGGAGAAGAAGGAAGGAAAGGAGGAAGGGAGGAAGGAAGACGGAAGGAAAGGAGGGAGGGAGGAAAGAAGGGAGGAAGGAAAGGAGGGAGGAAGGAAGGAAGACGAAAGAAGGAAAGGAGGGAGGAAAGAAAAAAACGTCAAAACAGACGGGGTCAATTTGACAGGAAGGTTAACATATGTTTGAATGTCTCATCTTGCCGACTCGTATTAAATCCAAATTCAATGAGAAAACTTAAGGTTAGTAAATGTCATTCGTCTTTTAAAGCCTTCAACAAATCACTTTAGTCGAATCACTTCATCATTATTATTATTATTATTATTATAACTTCTTATTTTTCTCTCCACAAAGAGCCAAAACCAATTTTAAAATCAGAAAAATGTGTTTTTCTAAAAAGTTGAACCTGAGGTTTGGAGTATTTGAAATGCTGCATAATGTTATAAAATAAGAGAACAAGAATATTTTAAAAAGAGTGTTCATTATTTTTTTAAAGAAATCCTTTTGACTTTAGACTTTTATGAGCTGATGCACTACTGAACTTGATTTCATATATTCTATTTATTAGCTATATGTACTATGTGCTATTTTTATTTTTGTCCATATTATACAACATTAACCCTTTATCCTTCCTTCCTTCCTTCCTTCCTTCCTTCCTTCCTTCCTTTCCTACCTCCCTGCCTTCTTTCTTCCCTTCCTCTTTTCCTTTCTCCCTCCCTCGTTCCTTATTTCCTCCTCCCTTCCTTCTTTCCTTCCTCCATTCATCCTTCCTTCCTTTCCTTACTTCCATCTGTTCTTCCTCCCTCCCTCCTTCGCTCCTCCCTTCCTTCTTTCCTTCCTCCATCCCCCTTTCTTCTTCCTTCCTTCCCTCTTTCTTCCCTTCCTCCCTCCCTCCTTCTCTCTTTCTTTCCTCCCCCCTACCTTCCTTCCTTCCTTTTTTCCTCCGTCCTTCCTTCCTTTCCTTCCTCCCTCCTTCCTTCCCTCCCTTCCTTCCATCCTTCCTTTCAATGAGTGTCCTATAAAGGGTTAATGTTTCTTCTTCTTTATTTTTTAAACATTGCTTTATGCTCCTCTTGGTCTTTTTAACGAGAAGCACTTTGAGCTGCATTTCTTACATAAAAGATGCTATAAAAATAAAGTTATTATTATTATTATTCACTGGTTAAATGGACCTCTACACTGTGAATACTCTGATCAAAATGCCTTTATCTGTTATGGACTGGAACAGTTTTTAATGGGGCAGAAAAATACTGAAGATTTCCAAAACAATTGCCAAACATACTACATACTACACACGTCTATACTACATACTACATACTTCTATACTACATACTACATACTTCTATACTACATACTACATACTTCTATACTACACACTAAGGACCAGATAGTAAGCAGACCGTTTACACTGT
>NW_026518645.1:0-5000 GCF_027409825.1 Scomber japonicus | reverse complement strand
TTAACGCTGTGTTATCTGCTGTCTGATTTTACAGCCATTACTAGAACAACACTCTGGATTAGTTTGGATTTTATTTATTTATATACGATTTTCGAAAGGATTCAAGTAAGAAAAGCGAGTCTATAATTATTTGATCCACTTCTTGTGACTGAGAGAAAGTGAAAATGGCTCCAAACTGTTTATAATAAAGAAGGAAAACATTATGAGCCACTGATAGTAACATAAAGACTGTTATATCAATCTTACGTCCTTCCTTCATTCCTCTCTTCCTTCCTTCCTTCCTTCCTCTCTTCCTTCCTTCCTACAGCATTCCTTCCTTCCTTCCTTCCTCCCTCCCTCCCTTCAGCATTCATTCCTTCCTTCCTTCCTTCCTTCCTCCCTCCCTCCAGCATTCCCTCCTTCCTCCGTCCCTTCCTTCCTTCCTTCCTTCTTCCTCCCTTCAGCATTCCTTCCTTCCTTCCTTACTTCCTCCCTCCCTTCAGCATTCCTTCCTTCCTTCCTTCCTTCCTTCCTTCCTTTCGTCTTCCTCCCTCCCTCCCTCCCTTCCTCCCTCCCTCTCTTCCTCCCTCCCTCCCTTCCTTTCTCCCTCTCTTCCTCCCTCCCTCCCTCCCTCCCTTCCTTCCTTCCTTCCTTCCTCTCCCCTCCCTCCCTCCCTCCCTCTCTTCCTTCCTCCCCCCTCCCTCTCTTCCTTCCTTCCTTCCTTCCTTCCTTCCTTCCGTCCTCCCTCCCTCCCTTCCTTACTTCCTCCCCCCTCCCTCCCTTCCTTCCTTCCTTCCTTCCTCCCACCCTTCCTTCCTTCCTTCCTCCTTCCTTCCTCCCACCCTTCCT
The DNA here is from genome assembly GCF_027409825.1 of Scomber japonicus. Taxonomy (NCBI): domain Eukaryota; kingdom Metazoa; phylum Chordata; class Actinopteri; order Scombriformes; family Scombridae; genus Scomber; species Scomber japonicus. The sequence continues at coordinate 4,172 of NW_026518645.1, read as the reverse complement.
TCCTTCCTTCCTTCCTTCCTTCCTTTCTTCCTTCCTTCCTTCCTTCCTCCTCTCTCAGTCTTACTTTTGGTAAAAAATGGGTGCAAATGTCATTTCAAATGATATAAAACCAACAAAAATACTAAATGTAAATGTAAAACATATTTATGAATGTCTCATCTTACCAACTCTTATTATTTATCACTGATCCTGACAACAGAAACATGATAGACAGTGATATAAAACTACTACATAAATCTCTCTATTTAAAACTGCTGTTGTGTAATTATTGCTACAGATATCAAATCAATGATCCATTCAGTGGACTCAAATCTGAACATCAATAAAAGTTTCTTTCTTTCTTCTTCCTTCCTCCCTCTCTTCCTTCCTTCTTCCTTCTTTCCTTCCTCCCTTCCTTTCTTCTTCCTTCCTTCTTCCTTCTTTCCTTCCTCCCTTCCTTTCTTCTTCCTTCCTCCCTCTCTTCCTTCTTTCCTACCTCCCTTCCTTTCTTCTTCCTTCCTCCCTCTCTTCCTTCTTTCCTACCTCCCTTCCTTTCTTCTTCCTTCCTCCCTTCCTTTCTTCTTCCTTCTGTCCTACCTCCCTTCCTTTCTTGTTCCTTCCTTCCTTCCTCCCTCCCTCCCTCCCTCCCTCCCTTTCGTCTACCTCCCTCCCTCCCTCCCTCCTTCCTTCCTTCCTTCCTTCCTTCCTTCCTTCCTTCCTTCCTTCTTCCCCCCCTCTCTTCTTCCTTCTTTCCTTCCTCCCTTCCTTTCTTCTTCCTTCCTCCCTCTCTTCCTTCTTTCCTACCTCCCTTCCTTTCTTCTTCCTTCCTCCCTCTCTTCCTTCTTTCCTACCTCCCTTCCTTTCTCTTCCTTCCTCCCTTCCTTTCTTCTTCCTTCTGTCCTACCTCCCTTCCTTTCTTGTTCCTTCCTTCCTTCCTTCTTCCCTCCCTTCTTCCTTCCTTCCTCCCTCCCTTCCTCCCTTCTTCCTTCCTTCCTTCCTTCCTTCTTCCCCCCCTCTCTTCTTCCTTCTTTCCTTCCTTCCTTCTCCTTGACAGTATATAAAACTACTACATTAAATCTCTCTATTTAAAACTGCTGTTGTGTGAATTATTGCTACAGATATCAAATCAATGATCCATTCAGTGGACTCAAATCTGAATATGAATAAAAGTTTCTTTCCTTTCTTCTTCCTTCTTTCCTTCCTTCCTCCCTCTTTTCTTTCCTTCTTCTCTTTCATTCCTTCCTCCCTTCCTTTCTTCTTCCTTCCTCCCTTCCTTTCTTCTTCCTTCCTTCCTCCCTCCCTCCCTCCCTTCCTCCCTTCTTCCTTCCTTCCTTTCGTCTACCTCCCTCCCTCCTTCCTTCCTTCCTTCCTTCTTCCCCCCTCTCTTCTTCCTTCTTTCCTTCCTTCCTTCTCCTTGACAGTGATATAAAACTACTACATTAAATCTCTCTATTTAAAACTGCTGTTGTGTAATTATTGCTACAGATATCAAATCAATGATCCATTCAGTGGACTCAAATCTGAACATCAATAAAAGTTTCTTTCCTTTCTTCTTCCTTCTTTCCTTCCTTCCTCCCTCTTTTCCTTCCTTCTTCTTTCATTCCTTCCTCCCTTCCTTTCTTCTTCCTTCCTCCCTTCCTTTCTTCTTCCTTCCTCTCTTCCTTCATTCCTTCCTCCCTTCCTTTCTTCTTCCTTCCTCCCTCCTTTCTTCTTCCTTCCTCCCTCTCTTCCTTCTTTCCTACCTCCCTTCCTTTCTTCTTCCTTCCTCCCTCTCTTCCTTCTTTCCTCTTTCCTACCTCCCTTCCTTTCTTCTTCCTTCCTCCCTTCCTTTCTTCTTCCTTCCTCCCTCTCTTCCTTCTTTCCTTCTTTCCTACCTCCTTCCTTTCTTCTTCCTTCCTTCCTCCCTCCCTCCCTCCTTCTCCCTTCTTCCTTCCTTCCTTTCGTCTACCTCCCTCCCTCCTTCCTTCCTTCCTTCCTTCCTTCCTTCCTTCTTCCCTCCCTCTCTTCTTCCTTCTTTCCTTCCTTCCTTCTCCTTGACAGTGATATAAAACTACTACATTAAATCTCTCTATTTAAAACTGCTGTTGTGTAATTATTGCTACAGATATCAAATCAATGATCCATTCAGTGGACTCAAATCTGAACATCAATAAAGTTTCTTTCCTTTCTTCTTCCTTCTTTCCTTCCTTCCTCCCTCTTTTCCTTCCTTCTTCTTTCCTTCCTTCCTCCCTTCCTTTCTTCTTCCTTCCTCCCTTCCTTTCTTCTTCCTTCCTCCCTCTCTTCCTTCTTCCTACCTCCCTTCCTTTCTTCTTCCTTCCTCCCTCTCTTCCTTATTTCCTTCTTTCCTACCTCCCTTCCTTTCTTCTTCCTTCCTCCCTTCCTTCTTTCCTACCTCCCTTCCTTTCTTCTTCCTTCCTCCCTTCCTTTCTTCTTCCTTCCTCATTCTCTTCCTTCCTTCCTTCTTTCCTACCTCCCTTCCTTTCTTCTTCCTTCCTTCCTCCCTCCCTCCCTCCCTCCCTTCCTTCTTCCTTCCTTCCTTCTTCCCTCCCTTCTTCCTTCCTTCCTCCCTCCCTCCCTCCCTCCCTCCCTTCTTCCTTCCTTCCTTTCGTCTACCTCCCTCCCTCCTTCCTTCCTTCCTTCTTCCTCCCTTCCTCCCTCCTCCCTCCCTTCCTCCCTTCCTTTCGTCTACCTCCCTCCCTCCTTCCTTCCTTCCTTCTTCCCCCCCTCTCTTCTTCCTTCTTTCCTTCCTTCCTTCTCCTTGACAGTGATATAAAACTACTACATTAAATCTCTCTATTTAAAACTGCTGTTGTGTAATTATTGCTACAGATATCAAATCAATGATCCATTCAGTGGACTCAAATCTGAACATCAATAAAAGTTTCCCTGCATGGATGAAGTTATTATCTGACTCTATGAGCATCATTAAAAGCTTTAGTGATGAACAGGAAGAGCAAACACATGAAGCTTTCAACGGCTCCACAACAGATGTTTGAAATGTTCTGCCAAAAGAAAATGTTCCATGTTTCTACGTTTGAGTTGCTGTAATGAAGGCTGATTATTATCGTCAGTGAGAGCAGGAAACACGAGGTGGAGAGAGATGAGACAGGTGGAGACAGATCTACACCTGCAACCAGGATTCATATTTAACATGAGGAAAAAGGAAGAAAAGGAGGGAGGAAGGAAGAAAAGGAGGGAGGGAGGGAGGGAGGAAGGAATGAAGGGAGGGAGGAAGGAATGAAGGGAGGGACGAAGGAAGGAAGGAAAGGAGTAAAGAGGGAGGAAGGAAGGAAGGAAGGAAAGGGGGAAGGGAGGAAGGAAGGAGGTAGCAAGGTCTGGATCATAAAAACACAATCTGCTCAACTCAACTTCTATTGAACGAAGGAAGGAAGGGAGGAAGGGAGGAAGGAAGGAAGGGAGTAAAGAGGGAGGGAGGAAGGAAGGAGAGAGGAAGGGAGTAAAGAGGGAGGGAGGAAGGAAGGAGAGAAGGAAGGGAGGAAGGAAGGAAGGAAGGAAAGGAGTAAGGAGGGAGGAAGGAAGGAAGGAAGGAGGAAGGAAGGAAGGAGGAAGGAGGGAGGAAGGAAGGAAGGAAATTAGTAAGGAAGGAGGGAGGAAGGAAGGAAGGAAGAAGGAAGGAAGGGAGTAAAGAGGGAGGGAGGAAGGAAGGAGAGAAGGAAGGGAGTAAAGAGGGAGGGAGGAAGGAAGGAGAGAAGGAAGGGAGGAAGGAAGGAAGGAAAGGAGTAAGGAGGGAGGAAGGAAGGAAGGAAGGAGGGAAGGAAGGAAAGGAGGAAGGAGGGAGGAAGGAAGAAGGAAGGAAGGAAGGAAGGAAGGAAGGAAGGAAGGAAGGAAGGAGCAAAGAAACACGAGGTGGAGAGAGATGAGACAGGTGGAGACAGATCTACACCTGCAGCCAGGCTTCATATTAAACATGAGGTGATTTCAAACTGGATCATAAAAGTCAAGGAAGGGAGGGAAGAAAAGGAAGAAAAGAAGGAAGGGAGGGAGGGAGGGAGGAAGGGAGGGAGGAAGGGAGGAAGGAAGGAAGGAAGGAAGGAAAGGAGTAAAGAGGGAGGAAGGAAGGAAGGAAAGGAGTAAGGAGGGAGGAAGGAAGGAAGGGAGGGAGTAAAGAGGGAGGGAGGAAGGAAGGAATGAAGGGAGGGATGAAAGAAGGAAGGGAGGAAGAAAGGGAGGAA
>NW_026518644.1:22500-24044 GCF_027409825.1 Scomber japonicus | reverse complement strand
GTCTCTCTCTCTCTCTCTGTCTCTCTCTCTCTCTCTCTCTCTCTCTCTCTCTCTCTCTCTCTTAATCGTCACAGCTCTCGTTCCTACAGTAGTCATCACTATATTATTACTACTCATCATAGGCAGAGAACAGGAAGTCACTGTGAGCTTTAATGACGTGTTATGTGTTTCTCCTGCTGAAGGTACGGCCACTTCTCGGGGATCAACAGAAAAGTGCAACTAACCTACCTGCCCCATGGGCAGCCCAAAACCTCCAGTGAGGAAGAAGGTAGAGAAAACATCAAAGCTTCTCCTGTCCCTCAACATACTACATCTAAATACTGGAGCGACTGTTCACTTCCTGTCTCTGGATTCTGTTTTCAGACACACGTAAAGAAGGTCCGTCTCTGCTCCTGGTGCTGAAGTGGGGAGGAGAGCTGACTCCTGCTGGCAGAGTGCAGGCGGAGGAGCTCGGGAGGGCGTTTCGCTGCATGTACCCCGGAGGACAAGGTACACACACACACACACACGCACACGCACACACACACACACAGAGCAGCAGTGTTTCCCCATTGAAAAGTGAAAGGTGACAAATTCAGAAATCCAAACCCCAAATATATTCAGTTCAAGCATGACGAGGAAAAGCAGCAAATCTTCATATTTGAGAGCAAAATTTCAATATTTTTACGAATATCTGTGGCTCAGGAGGTAGAGCAGTCGTCCTCCAATTGGAAGATTGATGGTTCGATTCCCGGCTCCTCCAGTCCACATGTGTCCTTGGGCAAGACACTTAACCCCAAATTGCTCCCGTTGCTATGCCAACGCTGTATGAATGAGAATGAATGGTTAAACTCCAGGTTGCGTGGTAGCCCCTGCCATCAGTGTATGAATGTGTGTGAAAGGGTGAATGAGTTGTAATATAAAGCGTTTTGAGTGATCGTAAAGACTAGAAAGGTGCTATATAAGTACAGTCCATTTACCATATCTTGCAGTATTTACTTAATTTGTATAACAGTTCATCAATTATCAGTAAAAATTGATTAATCATCTAATAAGAAAGAAAATTGTCTCATCTCAGTTTCTCTAATGTGAGCTTTTACTGCTTTCCTCTGTTTTTATATCTCTGTTAATTTATTATATCTTCTGCTTTTGGACTGTTGCTCCAAACAAATCAAGACATATAAAGATGTTAGTAGTGGACGTCTGGGCAACTGGAATTTAGTTTTATAGACTAAACGATTAATCAGTAATGAAAATAATCATCTGTTGCTGTTACTAAGAGGCTGAGCTGCTGATTTGCCGCCACGCCGAGCCGTATAAGGTCAGAACACACAAGCAAGAAGAAGGGCGTGAAGAATGTGTCAGAAGGCCGTTTATACTTCTGGTTTATAGTTGTTAGACTCAGTAGAACAGGGGTGGCAAACATGCGGCCCGTGGGCCAGAACCGGCCCAATGAGGGTTCTGCCCCGGCCCACTTCCTGTCTTCTTCTCCTTCCTTCTTTTCATTCTTTGTTACTTAATTCCTTCCTTCCATCTTTCCTTCCCTACTTTTCTTTATGTCTTCT
>NW_026518644.1:0-10000 GCF_027409825.1 Scomber japonicus | reverse complement strand
GAGATAATTTCTTATAAAGCAACATTTATCTCTCATTGTAAAATATATTCATTAGTTCATGTAGATTTTGGAATATAAAATAAAGATATTTGATGAATAAAGTGGGTTTAATTGGTACTGTGACTCCAAATAAGCCCACATCATGATTTATTTACTAAATATAAAGAAACATATTGATTTCAAAGCATTAAAAACAGCAGTATATGTATTTAGTAACATGTTAAATGAGGAAAAACCCTAAGTAAAATCTTAAAGGTCTATCAGATCAGATTGTGTTCTATGGTTGCTACGGATACAGGTTGCGTTCTATGGTTGCTATAGATACAGATTGTGTTCTATGGTTGCTATAGATACAGGTTGTGTTCTATGGCTGCTATAGAATTAAAAACAGCAATATATGTATTCAGTAACATGTTAAATATTAAAACATGAGGAAAAAACCCTCCTGAGTAAAATCATAAAGGTCTGACTTCAAATGTAACCTCCTTTTTATATCAATAACTCTAATTTAATTACACATTTTTTCCCCAGTGCTGATTATAATCATGGCTCGGGGATCTGAATTAGTCTTTAAAAAACATTTTACCTGTGAGAGCTTTCCAGTTTTTGATGCACACTTATATAAAATACTCAGAGGTAATTTAACCCTGCTAAAAATAAGTGTACATATTCCCAGATTAGTTGAATTTGTCCAGATGTTGCTTCAATTTAGTTCAAATACTTTTAAATACTCTTAAAGGACCTCCGCTAAGGGATTGCTGATGTGAAAGTAATCATGAGATCTGTAGCTGAGAATTCAAAGCTCCACCTTTTCTTTTTTTCTTAAACATGCTTTTATAACTCTTCAGTTTCTAAAGAGATTATTTTGGTTCCTGTGGAGAAAAAAAAAAGAGATTTAAATCCAACACTGTGTTTTAATCTTTTGTCTGGGAAACCAGCCCAGTGTCCTTTTTAAATGCTCCAGATATGTAATATGTAATACTTCTGCATCAGCTAGTTAATTGTGAGATTTATTGTTTAAATCTTGCTTCAAATAATTAGTTTTTAGATACACAATTGAGGCATTTTAAAGTTTAAACCTTTTTAATACAGATAAATATTTCACAATAAGGCTCCGATTCTTTCCACACTTCAACTTAAAACTGACTCAGCAGCGTTTTAAAAGAGAGATTCAACCCAAATTTGGATTTCTAGATGAGTTTTTTGTGATGATTCAGAAAGTAAAGTTGGCGTCAGTCCTTCAGAATTAAACTACAGTCTTGTCTTTTTGTGAAGTCTCATTTTTTTACACCGATGTCCAACAGGAAGAGGATCATCCAAGCAAAGAAAAGTCACTACGATTCACCTCATTTTATCCCTTCTTTTATTATTTTATATATATATATCTCCTCTATATATATATTTAGCTCCTCTTTGTTGCACATACTACTGTAATATTGAAAGGCCTTCTGGGTAATGTAGGAAATCTACAACTAAAGATGGAAATGAAGAAAAAAAAGTGATGTAATGTTTTTATAGGTGTCACATAGGTGGATTTTTCTCCCCCCCCTTTTTTTATGTTTTTATTTAAAGCTTCATAACCTCATAACCAAAGGCATTCTGGGAAATGTAGGAAATCTTACAACTAAAGGAAAAAAAGTGATATAATTGCACTGTAATGTTTTTTTATAGATGTCACAAATCAATGAGAAACCCAGTAAAATGACTCCAGAGTGGATTTTTCTCCCCATTTTTTATTTTATTTAAAAGCTTCATTACCTCTTTGGTGGCTTAAACCTCTCATGAGGGACTGTAATATTGAAAGGCCTTCTGGGAAATGTAGTAAATCTACAACTAAAGAATGAAAATGAAGAAAAAAGTGATATAATTGCACTGTAATGTTTTTATAGGTGTCACAAATCAATGAGAAACCCAGTGAAATGACTCCAGAGTGGATTTTTCTCCCCATTTTTTATATATCTCCTCTATATATAGCTCCTCTTTGTTGCACATACTAATATTGAAAGGCATTCTGGGAAATGTAGGAAATCTTACAACTAAAGATAAAAGTGATATAAAAACATTACAGTGCAATTATAGGTGTCACAAATCAATGAGAGAAACCCTGTGAAAAGACTCCAGAGTGGACCCCCCCCCCCCCCCAACCCTCTCATGAAGGACTGTAATATTGAAAAGCCTTCTGGGAAATGTAGGAAATCTTACAACTAAAGAAAAAAGTGATTTAATTGCACTGTAATGTTTTTGTAGGTGTCACAAATCAATGAGAGAAACCCTGTGAAAAGACTGGAGTGGATGTCCCCCTCCCCATTTTTTTATTTTTCATATATCTCCTCTATATATAGGCTAGGTCCTCTACTACTGTAGTATTGAAAGGCCTTCTGGGAAATGTAGGAAATCTTACAACTAAAGAAAAAAAGTGATATAATTGCACTGTAATGTTTTATAAGTGTCACAAATCAATGAGAGACCCTATGAAAGTGGATTTTTCTCCCCCTCCTTTTTTTATTTTATTTTATTTTTTATTTATTTAAAGCTTCATAACCTCCTTGGTGGCTTAAACCTCTCATGAGGGAGTAGAGATATGTTAGACCTGCTTGGGTCCTTTTTTTTTGTCTGCCTCTCTTTCTCCTTTTTTCTGTCTCTCTCTTGTCTCTTCCTCTTTCTCTCTTTCTTTTGGACAGATGTTTTTTTTTTAAAAGTAACGGCTTGTAATGTAGTGGTGACTAACCCCCCCCCACCCCCCCCAATCCTCGCCCCTCCCCTTACCCCAACCTCCAACTTCCACCTCTACCTCCCCCTTCCACCCTTCCCCACCCCCCCCCCCATCGCAGGCTCTCAGTGCGCCGGGCTCTTCAGCACCACTGTCCTAGGTGGCTCCTCTAGCGCCCCTAATCTGCAGGACTACGCACGCGCACACCGCAAAAAATTCTCCACCGGCAGTCTGTCCTACAAAGACGGTACGTGTTTGAGTCCGCGCTCCTATCACCTACCTGCACAGGGCAAACAGCAGATAGTAATACTGTAAGTTTGACATCCAGAGCGAGAGATGCCCTGAGGAAGGAGGGGGGGAGGGGAGGAGGGGGGGCTGGGACTGGGCTTTTATTTAAAATATACATATAATAAAGTTTAGAGGAGTTTTAATGTGGGAGTATAACAGTAGGAGAGCTTATTTGGACAGGAAGTGCATACAGGAAGTGCCCATATATGTACATATCACAGTATTTTATGGTCATGTTGTAGTTTTTTTTTATTATTATTATTATTATTATTATTATTATTATTATTATTATTATTAGACTCCATATTCATTCCAAGTCTCCAAAACCACTGTGGGTTTTTCCATCTTTTTTTTTTGTTGTTTTTTAACATCACTTTGACTAAAATTTGTCTTTTCTTTTTTTTTGTGGCAGTTTTTGATACCTGCTGCCTCAGGCCCGTTTAAAACCTACTGAACAGATTGTAGACTATCTATAAAATGTATTCAGGGTCCCTGCAGATAGTTTTAAAAGAAAGTCTTGCATTGGATTTTCAGAATAAAAGGTCATAAAAAGTCGTCTTATATTGGATTTTCAGAATAAAAGATCATAAAAAGTCATCTTGTATTGGATTTTCAGAATAAAAGGTCCAAAAATTCTTATTGGATTTTCAGAATAAAAGATCATAAAAAGTCAGTCTTGTATTGAATTTTCAGAATAAAAGGTCATAAAGTGTTGCATTGGATTTTCAGAATAAAAGGTCATAAAAAGTCTTGAAAGGTGTTTTAGGCCCGATTAAAACCTACTAAACAGATTATAGACTATTTATAAAATAAAATAAAATACATATAAATATATAATCAGTGTTTCCCACAGAGTCTATAGTGGTTGGACCTCAGTTTGACATTTTTAAGTCAAATGCATCATTCTGTTGCACTCTAAAAGCAAAATTAAGAGGTTATATCTATAAAAAGAAAAGAAAATTGTGCACTAAACAATTTTGCCTTTTAGTAATTTAACTACTGGTTGAATAAAACATTTTACCAGGTCATAAATGTTCCAAACAAACCATCAAAAAACAGACTAATGTCCAGATTTCAGCTCAATTAAAGCAGAAGTGATTTATTATAAGTTTAATTAGGGAAGAGGAGCAGGTTGAGATGCTTTGGAGAATATACAGCAGGGGGGTCAAACTCATTTTCGTTCAAGGGCCACATACAGCCAAATCTGATCTCATGTGGGCCGGACCAATAAAAAGATGGAAGGGAGGGAGGGAGGAAGGAAGGACGGAAGGAAACAAGGATGGAAATTAGGGAAAAGTGATAGGAAGGAAAGACAAAAGGAAGGAAGGAAGGAAAGGGATTAGGAAGGAAAGGAAGAAAGGAAAAGAAGATGAAGGAAAGATGGAAGGAAGGAAGGAAGGAAGGATGGAGGGAAGGAAGGAAGGGAACAAAGAAGGAAAGAAGTAAGAAAGGTAGGAAGGAAACAAGGACAGATGACAGGAAAGTAGGAAGGAAAAGAAGACAAGAAGGAAAGTGGGCCGAATTGGACGCTTTGGCGGGCCGGTTCTGGCCCACGGACCGCATGTTTGACACCCCTGATATACAGTCATGTTTGGCTCACTGTGAAACTGTAGCGGCACAAATTAGACTATGGAGGGCCGCCACAGTTAATATAATGAATGGGAAACACTGTATAACATATAATATAATATAATATAATATAGTATAATATAATATAATATATACAGAGAATAGCAAATCTTAACAGCTGCTTTAAATTCAGCTTCTAGATGATGAATTTAGTATTTTATATAGTAGTGAAATCAGCTAGGTGAATTATATGAGATTTATTATTATTATGATGATGATGATGTCATAGTTGTTGTTTTTTTAAACTGCAGCATTTAAGTGTGCAGCGGCTATTCTGCTTCAAATCAGCCCAAAATCACATTTTTCATTTTTTTAGTTTGAGTAACAGTTTGTTTTAGTTTTGAGGTTGTTACTCCAAGATGCTTTTATTTTTTAACTTTTAATGAAAAGCCAACAATATGATTTTTTTTTTTGATTTTTTTTTTAGGGCCAATGCATGTATGAAGCAACACTTCATCCGTATATGTTTTAAACTGCCCCTCGCTCTCAAAAATCATTATAATCCCATCATGTTTCTTTTTAGTTTTTTGTAGTTTTATTTTGTAGTTTTTAATTGCATGACCCACAGCTGCACTGACTTCCTGTTTACAGTCCATTCACTGTATAAACCTATAAATTATATATTTAACCCCAGCAGGTCAGGTTGGTTTTATAGATTTATTACAACTACATTCACATCATACAGAGAGCCAACAACATTTAATAAATAAAACTAAAAAGACTTATTTAAAGTGGGACTCGTTAGCAGAAGTCACTCAGCAGTTTTACATTGACATCATCCACTTTTTAATTATTTAATTTTAATTTATTGGCCCTTTTTATTTTGCTGATTTCAATATGAAAGCCAGGCAGGGCTGTTACTATGTGCATATTATTCAATTTTCTTTTATTTTGAAAATATTTAATATATAAATACATTATAATACAGTTAATTCAGGCTATTTTTAAAAAGATGCATCATAAACATGGCCACCATGCTCCTTTTCGAGGGGGGGGCGGTTTGGGGGGGTGCGTCATGGTTGTGGTTGTGGTTGTGGTTGTTGTTGTGTAGCTGACATCGATGTCTGTCGTCATGGCGTCCAGTAGATGTCACTGTGGTTTCATTACAGACTTGTGTGTGTGTGTGTGTGTGTGTGTTTCTTGTCTCAGCTGCTCATCTCCCCTCCTGGTCGTCTCTCTCACATGTAGACTCGCTGTCGGTCTCTTTTTGTCATCCATCTTGTTTACACTTCATATTTTTTTACAAGAATCTTTAAAATAAATATAAGAAATAAAGGAAAAGCGTTCTAGTCCGCCGCCCCCCCCCCCCCCCCCCCGCCCCCCCTTTATCAAAACTGTGCATGCTCCTCTGTGAGTGTAGTGTGTGTGTATATATACTTCATATATATATAAATATCTCATTTGTCTCCATGGTGACGCATCTTTAGCGTTAGAGGAAGTCCAGTAAAATCCGTTCCAGGTTGAAACTAGCTGACTTTTCTTATTGTTGTCATTGACAACGAGAGGCTTGAATGGCTTTTTTTTTTTTTTTTTTTTAAATTGCTCAGTTTTTGGAGGGAGATTGTGTTTGCTTATCGCCATGACGATTTGAGAAGGAAAAAAGGAATAAGGGATAAGATGTTGAATATTGGGCTTGTTTTTTCAAAGTTTTTTTTTGTTTTTCTTCCCCCCCCTTCTGTCGTTGTCTTCACCTCCTCCTTCCTCCTCCTAAGTTTTTAAAATCATTTCATCTTCACGTTGACATCAGAAGACGCTCCACTCATGTGTTGCCCTGCAAACATCTTCAGACTTTTTTTATTTAGAACAGGATTTTTTTAAACAGTAAATCTCAGGTTTTTAACCCTCCTGTTGTCCTCACGTCAAGGACGGACAGAAGGAAGGACAGGAGGAAGGAAGGAAAGAGGGAGGAATTTAGGAGAGTAGGAAGGGAGGAAAGAAGAAAGGAATTTAGGGTGAGAAGGAAGGAAGAAAGGAATTTAGGAGAGTAGGAAGGAAGGAAAGGATTAAGGACGGAAAGAGGAAGGAATTTAGGAGAGTAGGAAGGGAGGAAGGAAGAAAGGAATTTAGGAGAGTAGGAAGGGAGGAAGGAAGAAAGGAATTTAGGAGAGTAGGAAGGGAGGAAGGAAAGAAGCAAAGAAGCAAGGAGTAAGGAGGAGAGAGGGAAGGAAAGGAGGAAGGAAGGAGGGAGGAAGGAAAGAAGGAAAGAAGCAAGGAGTAAGGAGGAAGGAAACAAGGAGTAAGGAGGGGGGGAAGGACAGGAGGGAGGAAGGAAAGGAGTAAGGATGGAAAGAGGAAGGAATTTAGGAGAGTAGGAAGGGAGGAAGGAAGGAATTTAGGAGAGAAGGAAGGGGAGGAAGGAAAGAAGCAAGGAGTAAGGAGGGAGGGAAGGAAAGGAGGAAGTAGGAGAGAGGGAGGGAGAGAAGGAAAGGAGGAAGTAAGGAGGGAGGGGAGGGAGGGAGGAAGGAAGGATGGAAGGAGAAGGGAGCAAAGAAAGAGGGGAGAAGGGGAGAAGGAAGGAACAGTCAAAAAGAGACGGGGTCAATTTGACCCGGGAGGACGACAGGAGGGTTTAAAAAGAGATTAGATCTCCAAATATTTGTCTTTTCCACCTTTTGCGTTTTATTTATTTATTTATTTTTGTTTTGTTTTAATTTTAATTTATTTATTTTTTTAACATTAGGAGAAGAGCAGGGCATGATACAACATGATTATACAAGTCACTGTGGCTCGTGGTAACACTAGTGAATTTTTTTTTTTCTCAGAGTTGTTGTCTATGCCGGCAGTAAAACGATTTTCTGTGTCGTTTGCAAAGCATCCGACTAATGGTACGTCTGCTTCTTTCAAGTATATTTCCACTTCACTTCCCTTTTTTTTTTTTTTTTTTTTTTTTTTTTTTTTGTGTCTTGCATGTCTTCAAACTTTTGGGTTTTTTTAATTTATTATTTTTTTAATTAATTTTTTTTCTACATGGCCCTCCAAGCATTTCAGGTTTCCGTTTAATTTTTTTTTTTTTTTTTTTTTTAATTATAATTTTTTTTTTTTTTTTTCTAATTATAATTTATCCATTCGCTTTGGACTCTTACTTTTTCTAACACTACCTGACATTCTCTTTCTAACCAGGGTTCCCACTGGTCATTGAATTTGTGAAAATATCAAATTAGGAGACAGGGAATGTCAGAAAATGTATTAATTTATTTTTTATAAAGGCCTCAAAGTAGCGTAGCAGAATAAAATTAACTTAATTAACCCTCCTGTTGTCCTCGAGTCAAGGAAGGAAGGGAGGGAGGAGGGAAGAAGGAAGGGAGGAGGGAAGGGAGGAAAGAAAGAAAGGAAAGGAGGAGGGAAGGAGGAAAGAGGAAAGGATGGAAGGAAGGAGGAAAGGACAGAAGGAAGAAAGGGAAGGATGGACAGAAGGAAGAAAGGAAGGATGGACAGAAGGAGAAAGGATGGATCGACGGGACGATGGAAGGAGTAAAGGAAGGAAAGGATGGATGGAAGGGAGGAGGGAAGAAGGAAGGAAGGAGGAAAGAAAGGAAGGAGGGGAGGAAAGGATGGATGGAAGGTAGGAGGGAGGAAGAAAGGGAAGGAAGGGATGAAAGATGGAAGGGAGGAAGGAAGGAAGGGAGGAAAGGGAAGGAAGGATGGAAGGATGGAAAGAAGGAGGGAAGGGATGGATGGAGGGATGGATGGATGGATGGATGGAAGGAAGGAAGAAGGACGAGGGAGGAAGAGGGAAGGAAGGAGGAAAGAAAGCAAGGATGGAAGAAGGGAAGGGAAGAAAGGATGGATGGAAGGGAGGAGGAAGGAAGGAAGGAGGAAAAGACAGAAGGAAGAAAGGGAAGGATGGACAGAAGGAGGAAAGGATGGATCGACGGGACGATGGAAGGAGGAAAGGAAGGAAAGGATGGATGGGAAGGAGGAAAGGAAGGAAAGGATGGATGGGAAGGAGGAAAGGAAGGAAAGGATGGATGGAAGGAAGGAGGGGAGGAAAGGATGGATGGAAGGTAGGAGGGAGGAAGAAAGGGAAGGAAGGGAGGAAGGATGGAAGGAAGGGAGGAAAGGGAAGGAAGGAGCAAAGGAGGAAGGATGGAAAGAAGGAGGGAAGGGATAGATGGATGGATGGAAGGAAGGAAGAAGGGACAGGAGGGAGAGAGGAAGAGGGAAGGAAGGAGGAAAGAAAGCAAGGATGGATGGAAGGGAAGAGGGAAGGAAGGAAAGGATGATGGAAGGGGAAGAGGGAAGGAAGGAAAGGATGGATGGAAGGGAAGAGGGAAGGACGGAAGGAAGACAGAAGGGAGGGAGGGAGGGGGTAGGGAGAAAAGAAAAGAGGAAGAGAGGGGAGGGAGGAAGGAAAGTGAGAAGGAGGGAGGGAGAAAGGAAGGGAGGAGAAAGGAGGGAGGGAGGAAAGGAAGGTAGGAGGTAGGGAGAAAGGAAAAGAGGAAGGGAGGAAGGAAAGGAAGGTAGGAGGGAGGAAAGGAAAGAAGGAAGAGAGGAAGGAAAGGAAGGAAAGGAAGGTAGGAGGTAGGGAGAAGGAAAAGAGGGAGGAAGGAAAGGAAGGTAGGAGAGAGGAGGGAGGGAGGAAAGAAGAAAGTGAAAACAGACGGGGTCATTTTGACCCGGGAGGACGACAGGAAGTTAAAACAAATCAATTAAAAAATGGTATTTTTCTCAATGTTCAGTGTTGTTTTTTTTAAAAGTGATTTTTATATTTATCGCCAGCTCGGCTCAATCAAGACAAAATCTACTTCCACAGTTTCCACTTTTAATAATTTAATAATTTAATTTAACGTCCGTCAGTTTCCTAATTTTTTAAAAAAATCGAATCATTTGTGTTTTTTGCTGCAGGTAGGTCGGCTTTGATTCACACCAACAGGTTTCAGTCTGTGGCAGGGGTGTCAAACATGCGGCCCGTGGGCCAGAACCGGCCCGCTGAGGGGTCCACACCGGCCCACTTTCCTTCCTGTCTTTTTTCCTTCCTTCCTTCCTTCCCTCCCTCCTTCCTTCATCTTTCCTTCCTTCATTCCTTTCTCCCTTTCATCTTTCCTTCCTTCCTTCCACCCATCCTTCCTTCCTTCCTTCCTTCCTGTCTTCTTTTCCTTCCTTCTTCCTTCCTTCCTTCCTCCCTTTCATCTTTCTTTCCTTCCACCTGTCCTCCCTCCCTGCCTTCCTTCCTTCCTTCCTTCCTTCCTTCCTTCCTCCCTTTCATCTTTCCCTTCCTTCCACCCATCCTACCATCTTTCCTTCCCTCCTTCCTTCCTTCCTTCCTGTCTTCTTTTTCCTTCCTTTCCTTTTTCTTTATTCTTTCCTCACTTTTATTCTTTCCTTCCTTCCACCCATCCTACCATCTTTCCTTCCTTCCTCCCTTTCATCTTT
>NW_026518643.1:20000-24216 GCF_027409825.1 Scomber japonicus | reverse complement strand
GCAGATGCTGCTCTCTGACTCAATACTCACTACACTGGTTTCACCACTTCTGTGGCTCAGTTTGGAAAAAGCGACTATGTAGGTATTAGGGTTTGGTTCTTGGGCTCTTTGCAATATCTTGATTAGACCGTTTAGACATTTAAACTCAATGTGTAAAAGTATATTTAAAAGTTGATATGAAGCTTCAGTGTCCAAATGAGGAATGAAGGAATGAAGGGACCCTTCCTTGACCTGAGGACGGCAGGAGGGTTAATACTCTGATCAAACTTCTCTATTTGAGCTTTTTAAACTTACCAATCTATTACATAATAAATAAAACTGACTGTTCAGCTTCCAGAAACCTCCTAAGATACCAAATTATTCTTACTCTCAGTAGAAAAGATGATTTATTATTCTTATACTCCATTACTTTATCTACTTCTGATCTAATGATTTAATGACCTCAGCCAAAAACATAATACCCTAAGTAAACATTTGGTCCCAGTAATGGAGCAGAGTCCCCACAATGTAGGTGGATGTCAGCTTTGGGGCCCGATAATGTCATGTAAACAGGAACACACACACACACACACTCAACATTTGATCCCAGTAATGGAGCAGAGTCCCCACAATGTAGGTGTATGTCAGGTTTGGGGCCCGATAAAGTCATGTTAACAGGAACATACACACACTCAAAGACATCATGTTTCCACTTCCAATCCTCTTCTATGATTCTTCTCTCTCTCTCTCTCTCTCTCTCTCTCTCTCTCTCTCTCTCTCTCTCTTCTCTCTCTCTCTCCGTCTCTGTCCTTCTGTCTCTCCTTCATCTCTGTGATCCCTCCATCTGTCTTTTGTGTTTCCTCCCTCCTTTCTTTCTGTGCCAGCGGTCAGACCAGCTGAGCCCCCGTCTATCCGCTGATCCTTCCCCACCAGAGAGGAGTCACAAACAGACCCCCCCCCCACCACCACCACCACCACCACCACCACCCCCATCGGCAGGAAGTCCTATCCCCAAATCTTCCTCACACATCCTCCTTATGTCTTTCTGTCCCTCTGTTTTCTCTCTGCGTCTGCTGATAACACCGAGCGCTAAATCAAACTGAATCAATGGCTTGTGATAATGCTGCTGACAGACGGTCGGATATTTGATCAATTCATCGTCCGTCTGAGAGGCTGCAGACAGAAGCCAGGGTTAAACTTAACTCTCATTAACTTTTACAACTAATGTTGTCACGTCTGTTAAAGACGGTGTAAAGTGAATTCAGACATTTTCTTCTAAACACATTAAATAGGTCATAAATGTATTTCTAAAAAAGGGCTGAGTTAGCCGCCAAGCTAGAAGCCGAGTTAGCCGCCGAGCTAACAGCCGAGTTAGCCGCCGAGCTAACAGCCGAGGTAGCCGCCGAGCTAACGCCGAGTTAGCCGCCGAGCTAACGCCGAGTTAGCCGCCGAGCTAACGCCGAGTTAGCCGCCGAGCTAACAGCTGAGTTAGCCGCCGAGCTAACAGCCCGAGTTAGCCGCCGAGCTAACAGCCGAGTTAACAGCTGAGTTAGCAGCAGAAAGCTCTCAGACAGCGTCCATGTTTCTGGTAGAGGTGGTGACTTTGATTGACAGCTGACACTTGGTAGGGGGGCGGGGCTTCAGCGTTTGGGGAGTAAAAAAAGTTTATTCATACAGAAAAAAAAGTTTATTCATACAGAAAAAAAAGTTTATTCATACAGAAAAAAAAACTTTATTCATACAGAAAAAAAAGTTTATTCATACAGAAAAAAAAAGTTTATTTATACGGAAAAAAAAAGTATATAACTCTGTCGATATTATTTTATTAATATTTAAACCAAACGTTTCCCACCAGAGTCCAGAATGGAAGAAGCTAATGTTGCGCAACACTTATTAAAGCTCCTCTATAAACTGATAACCAGCGACGGCTTTCACACAGTCCTTCCTTCCTTCCTTCCTTCCTTCCTTCCTCCTTTTCTTCCTCCCTTCCATCATTCCTTCTCCCCTCCTTTTCTTCCTCCCTTCCATCATTCCTTCCTTCCTTCCTCCCTCCTTTTCTTCCCCTCATCATTCCTTCCTTCCTTCATTTTTTCCTCCCTCCTTCCTTCCTTCCTTATTTCCTTTCCTTCCTTCCGTCTTCCATCCCCCTTTTTTTCCTTCTGTCGTTCCTTCCTTTCTCTCTCCTTTCTTCCTACCTCCCTCCTTCCTTGACTCCAACACAACAGGAGGGTTAAACATATTATAAACTAATTGTGTTGAGTTATTGTTCCCATGGCAACCGACTATAACAAGCTTAAGAGTTTGCTAACGGGAGAATTAACAAGCGTGGAGTGTTTTATATTCCCTCCTTCCTTCCTCCTTTCCTTCCTTCCTTCCTCCCTCCCTCCTTTCCTTCCTTCTTCCTCCCTCCCTCCCTCCTCCCTCCCTTTCTCCCTACCTCCCTCCCTTCCTTCCTTCTTCCTTCCTCCCTCCTTTCCTTCCTTCTTCCTCCCTCCCTCCCTCCCTTTCTCCCTACCTACCTTCCTCCCTTCCTTACTTACTTCTTTCCTCCCTTCCTTCCTTCCATCCCCATCCCCCCTTTTTCCTTCTGTCGTTCCTTCCTTGCTCTCTCTCTCTCCTTCCTTCTTCCTTCCTTCCTTCCTCCCTCCCTGCGTTCTTTCCTTTACGCCAACATATTATAAACTAATTGTGTTGAGTTATTGTTCCCATGGCAACCGACTATAACAAGCTTAAGAGTTTGCTAACGGGAGAATTAACAAGCGTGGAGTGTTTTATATTTCCCTCTTCAATAAGTTTTTATGGTTTGAACAGTGAATCTGATTCCAGGTGAAGGTGAACAGAGTGATTAACACACGGGACTGATTCTGCTCTCAGCTGATCGACGGTCAGACTGACAGGAAGTCAAAACACCGGCGACAGGAGATCGACAGGAAGTAGATAAGAGAGACGAGAAGGACATAAAAGAGTAAATAATATGACAGAGAGGAAAGTGAAGTGGAGGAATGAGAAGAGACAGATAACAGAAAGAAACGAGAAGAGGAGGAAGAGGGAGAAGAAGGAGGGAGAGGGGGAGGAGAAAAAAGGTTGAGGTGGAAGGAGGAAGAGGAAAGAGGAGTAAATAGAGGAGGAGGAGGAAGAACAAGAAGGAGGAGGAGGGAGGAGTAAGAAGGAGGAAATAGGAGGAGGAAGGATGAGGTGGCAGAAGGAGGAGGAGGATGAAGAGGAGGGAGGAAAGAGGAGTCGGAGTAAGAGGAGGAGGATGTAGGAGGAGGAAGAGGATAAGGAGAAGAGGGGGAGGAGGAAAAAGGTTGAGGTGGAAGGAGGAGGAAGAGGAGGAGAGGGAGGAAGAGAGAAGAGGGGGAAGAGAAAGGAGAGGAAGAGGAGTAAGAAGAGTAGGAGGAAGAGGAATAAGAGGGAGGAGGAAGAAGGAGGAGGAGGAAGAGGAAGAAAGAGGAGGATGAAGGAGGAAGAGGATGAGGAAGAGGAAGGAGGAGGAGGCGACGGGAGCGGCTGCATCCTCCTCATCCTCCTCTTCCTCTTCTTCATCACTCATGTTTGGTGTTTCTGGTCCTCAGTGTAAATTGACCCCGTCTCTTTTGACTGTTCCTCACTTCCTTCCTTCTCTCCTTCCTTCTTCCCTCTTTCCTCCCTTCCTTCCTTCCTTTGATACTTCCTTCCTTCCTTCCTTCCTTCCTCTTTTCCTCCCTTCCTTCCTTCCTTTGATACTTCCTTCCTTCCTCCCTTCCATCCTTCCTCCCTCTTTTCCTCCCTTCCTTCTTTCCTTTGATACTTCCTCCTTCCTTCCTTTGTTACTTCCTCCCTTCCTCCTTCCTCCTCTTTTCCTCCCTTCCTTCCTTCCTTTGTTACTTCCTTCCTTCCTTCCTTTGTTACTTACTTCCTTCCTTCCTCCCTCCCTCTTTTCTTCCTTCCTTCTTTCCTCCCTTCTTTTGTTCCTTCCTCATTTTCTTCTTTCCTAACTTCCTAACCCTAACCCTTCATTCGTTCCTTCGTTCCTCTTTCCTTCCTTCCTTCCTTTGTTCCTTCCTTCCTTGACCTGAGCACAACAGGAGGGTTAATAATATTGTTTTATATAGAATAAATGACATTTGCACTATTTTTTTACCAAAAATAAGACTGAATGCTCCTGAAAATGTCAAATGGTTTAACCACAAAACAATGATAAATATTTAAACTCTGTGTAAAGTAAGAATAAATATGTGTTCTGAGTTTGACATAC
>NW_026518643.1:5000-15000 GCF_027409825.1 Scomber japonicus | reverse complement strand
CAACATCTTTACCAAACACCATAATCACAACATTTAGTCATTATGTTGAGTAAAAGAAGGTAATAGCTGTAATTGAGTTATTTATGAAGTTGGTTGCTAGGAGACGAGGTTAGACGCAGCGAGCCGGTCCACTGTGTAACTTTGCAAAGTATGAAAATTGCAGCACTTTCTATTTTTCTGCTGCTTTTCCATCCTGAACTCTTACCTGTGTTCTTTTCCTTCCTCCCTTTCTTCCTTCTTTCCTTCCTTCTTTCTCCCTTCCATCCTTCCATCCTTCCTTCCTTCCTTCTTTCCTCCTTTCCTTCCTTTCTTCCATCCTTCCATCCTTCCTTCCTTCCTTCCTTCCTCCCTTCCATCCTTTCATCCATCCATCCTTCATTCCTCTAAATATGGAAGTCATCATATCAACTCATTCCTCCTTTTCTTCCTTCTGTCCTTCCTTCTTTCCTTCCATCTGTCCTTCCTTCCTTTCTTCCTTCTTTCCTTCCATCTGTCCTTCCTCCCTTTCTTCCATCTGTGGTTTCTTCCTTCTTTCTTTCCTTCCATCTGTCTTTCCTTCTTCCCTCTTTCCTTTTGCCTGTCTTTTCTTCCTTCCCTTCTTATTTCCTTCCTTTCTTCCTTCTTTCCTTCCTTCTTTTTAATGATCCGGCCCACATGAGATCAAATTGGTGTGTATGTGGCCCTTGAATGAAAATGAGTTTGACACCTCTGGACTAGAGCCTGCACACTTAGCACACTTTGCACACTGCCAACTCTTCTTTCTTCTCTTCTGTGTTTTATCTTGTTATTTATGTGTATGAGTGTGTTGTGGTGCGAGCTGTCAAATGAATTCAAAGGATTATTAAAGTTGCCTTGAATCTTGAATCTGACCAGCCCTTCTGAGATCAAATTGTGCTGTTTGTGGCCCTTAAAAGTCCGTGTAAAGTAAGAATAAATATGTGTTCTGAGTTTGACATACCACAGAAAAGTGTGTTGTTAACCACCCTGCCAAATTTGAATGATTAAAAAAATCATCAAATATATGAAATTAGGCTTCAAAGTTGTGTAAAAATCAGCCTCTTTCTCTGCTCCCAAACGCTGAAGCCCCGCCCCCTACCAAGTGTCACCTGTCAATCAAAGTCACCACCTCTACCAGAAACATGGACGCTACAGCTGAGAGCTTTCTGCTGCTAGCTCAGCGGCTAACTCGGCTGCTAACTCAGTGGCTAACTCGGCTGCTAGCTCGGCGGCTAACTCAGCTGCTAGCTCGGCGGCTAACTCAGTGGCTAGCTCAGCGGCTAACTCAGTGGCTAGCTCGGTGGCTAACTCAGCTGCTAGCTCGGTGGCTAACTCAGCTAACTGTAGACTGTAGTAGTAGTAGTGTGTGCTGAATGTATTTCTACCTCTACAGCAGCAGGGGCGGGTTTATGCTAATCCTAGCTCCACAATTCAAATCTAAATGGTTGAAATGCTTTTTACACCTTTTTTAGAAATACATTTATGACCTATTTAATGTGTTTAGAAGAAAATGTCTGAATTCACTTTACACAGTCTTTAAACGTATCCGTCAGTGAGGATGAAGACGAGCTTCCTGCAGCAGCAACCAGAATAAAGCAGTTTGTCATTCACACTGTTCGATCCCGCCTCCATCACGCCGCGTCATTAACCGCCACGCTGAAGTCACGGCGCCCTCGGGGACGCTCCGCTCCCTCATTATGGCTTTTTGAGTGCGGCCCCATGTCGTCCCCATAATCCCCTTAACGACCGTCCTCTCAGGTGTTACGGCTCGGCTCGTGTGTCAGCCGCACGACGAGGCAAACAACATCAAAGAGATTGATTCTTCTTAATGGATCATTTCATAATGTGGCGGGGCGAGCGAGGCCGGGATGAACCAGGAGAGAGAGAGAGAGAGGACAGACAGATGAGGACGGTGAAGACGTATTAATGATGTAATATATGTCACATGAGAGGAAACATCTTGCACTATTGATTCTGTTGTTGTTTTTCTGCTACCATGGCAACAAGAAATCAACACAAAGACAAAAGATGGAAAGATGCAGAACAACTAACAAAGGTACTAATACTTTACTGTAGTACTGTTAGAGGTACTAGTACTTTACTGTAGTACAGTTAGAGGTACTAGTACTAGTACTTTACTGTAGTACAGTTTGAGGTACTAGTACTTTACTGTAGTACAGTTTGAGGTACTAGTACTTTACTGTAGTACAGTTAGAGGTACTTGTACTTTACTGTAGTACAGTTTGAGGTACTAGTACTTTACTGTAGTACAGTTAGAGGTACTAGTACTTTACTGTAGTATTAGAGGTACTAGTACTTTACTGTAGTACAGTTTGAGGTACTAGTACTTTACTGTAGTATTTCCATGTGAGGTACTTTCTACTCCACTACATTTATTTAACAGCTTTAGTTACTTTCCAGATGCAGATTTAACACAATGGAAAATATAACAAGCTTTTAAAATACAACACATTGTTAAAGATGAACCCAGTTATTAGTGCCACGGGGTGCCAGCTCCGAGGCATCTATTATCCTTCTCCATACTTATTATTTTCACTCCATATTATTCTGCTTCTTCCACCATATTTCGGTGCGTAACTCCTCCCGCAGCTTTGAGAAAACCCCGACAGTATATACATCAAAACGTGCAGCTCGATCGGGGGAGGGGTGCTACGACTTTTGGTGCTGAAATTCCAATTTTTCCCAAAGTTATTCCCAAAATACCTTTCCATTGAAAATGAATGGGAATTATTTTTAAACCACAAAATTTCACCTTTTTTCAGAGTCACCTAGCGCTCTCATACGTGCACGTAGAAATGTGATTCAAACTTTAAAACGGAGGAAAATTTGTGCTCTCTGGAAAAATACCAAACTGTTTTTACATAACATGTAAACTTTTCAAACTATGAGCAGTCAAACGAGGAGTGGAAATCACTTTTTCTTCAAAGTTAGAGTGGAAGCGTCAGTTAGCTAGAGTGGGAGAAGCAGTAAAATATAACCTTAATTTTTATTTTTAACTCGAGCTCACGACCAAACCGTAAAAAGGAGACAAATAATTTTTTGTCAGAATGTAGACATAGGTGTTGGGATTCATAAAATGTGATGTTGACAGGCGGGGTCTGCACAAAATTTAAACGGGGGGGCCGAGACCAGCAGCAACACCTGTCTCACTCCCCATTAAACCTAATGTAATCAGCTTTTTTATTTCAAAATAATCTCACTCTGTGTTCACACTGAGCTTACTCGCTCATTTTAAGGAATATCTGAATAAAATAAACACTGTCAGAATCTGCCGGCTTCTGTGTCTCTCACCGTGTTTTCGGTTTTTGGACAGGAGTTACGGTTTTCTCACAGTTTGCAATTGTTCGGGACCTTGTCAGAAGCCAAATTCTTCAGAATTTTCAGAATTTTTTCCAAGCAGATTCTCAAATCACCGCAGCAACCGCAGGACCTTAGCTGCCCTTAGCAACCGTAGGGCCTTAGCAACCTGTCGCTGGGCAGAAACTGGGCTACTTGTTTGTGATTGGCTAATTCTACCTGTCTGTCTGTTTTACCAGTTAACTGAGGTAGCGGCCAAGCTAGTATTGATACTCTCTCTCTATATATACATATGAATTATATTGACACTCTTAATGCTCAAATGCAGGCTGGTGTGTGTGTGTGTGTGTGTGTGTGTGTGTGTGTGTGTGTGTGCGTGCGTGTGTGTGTGTGTGTGTACACACTATGTTGTGTGCTAACATTATGTGTGAAGCATAAAGTGCTGTGTTGTAGTGCTTAGAGTTAGTGCATGTTGCTACTGCCTTGTGCTCTGTGTGCTACTCTCTGCTTACATCTACTGTTACACTTGATACTGACCAGTAAGATGTACTTAATACTGCCACAGTAAAAGTTACTTAGTGTTATATGATCAGGGTGACTTTTGAACTTTCGCGTACTCGTCCCGGCAGCAGCCCCGTGGCTCTCAACATTTCCCTGGAAGTTTCTAGTTTATTTTAATACTTTAACTACATCACTTATAATACTGTAGTACTTTTACTGTAATACTTCTTTCATTCTAGATGTAAAAACAGGAAGAAAAAAAAGAAAGTGCATGTTGAATCAAATTGGTCTCTACGCTGTCTTATAATGTAATGAGGTTAAACTGTGTGTGTGTGTGTGTGTGCGTGTGTGTGTGTGTGTGTGTGATTAATAAGCGAGTTGGCATTTAGTGGCATGATATCTGACTGCTTTGGGTAATTACAGCAGACGAGGAAACAGAAGCTGAGAGTTTATCAACGTGCGTGGGACTCTGAGCAGTTTAGGGGTTTTTCTTTATTTTTTTTTTCCTCTTTAAACCTTTTTGACATTTCACCTCTTTGTTTTAATTTTTTAATTTTATTTGAATGTTATTAATATCTGAGCTGCAGCAGTGAGGAGGAGAGACTGAATGTGAGTATTTATGAGTTTTTTATCAGAACAAAGGAAAGTATGATGAAGTGAATTAAAAGAGATTAAAAATGTTAAAATATGTCACTTTTTAACATCTTTCCAAATAAATGCAAATTATGTAAAATAACTCAATATTAATACAAAATCAATATTGACAATACTGTGTTACCATCTATCATTTGCTGTTGATCAGATATTGAAACTTTTTTACAGTTTATAAAATATTTGATTGGTGATATAATTTAGATTTATTCTCAAGTGTGATCATTTAGAAACCAGTAATAATCCTAATTGATTTCCATTTAATTGGCAGATTTATCCAAGATATTCTTTTTTATTCTCTCTTCTTTTTTTATAAATTATATAACAAAATGATGCTGCAGTCACATAGCAGAGAAAAGAAATATGACAACAAAAGAAAACAAAAACTATTAATAAACTAAATTAGAGAAAGACAAAGACGGGAAGAAATAAATAAATAAAGAGAAAGAAAGACATAATATTAAGAGGAAGAGGAAGAATGGAAGATGGAAGAAAGGGAGAGGAAGGTATGGGGGAGGAAAAAAGAAAGGAGGGAGGAAGGAAGAAGGAAGGATGGAAGAAAGAAAGAAGGAAGGATGGAAGAAAGAAAGAAGGAAGGAAGGAAGGAAAGGAGGAAGGGAGGAAAGGAAAGAAGGAGAAAAGGAGGGAGGGAGAAGGAAGGAAGGAACAGTTAAAACAGACGAGGTCAATTTGACCCGGGAGGACGACACGAAGGTTAACCCACTTACTGTACATCCCTTATGGGGCTCATACAGTCAGCCCACACTGGCTTCACATGTGGGCCCATGTTACTGAAACCATGTGGGACTTCCATAATTACCAATGTATGTTTGCTCATATGGGGTCTATGTGGGATCAGAATGGACCTTAAATGGGGCCCATACAATTTGCCCAATTCAAGCCCACCCAGTACCAATGGAGCCCACATGGGACCCACATTTAACCCACATGGGACCCACATGGACATGCTGGCTGGCTGTCATTACTCTCAGTCTAAGTGGGATCAGAATGGACCTTAAATGGGGCCCATACAGTTTGCCCAGTTTAAGCCCACTCAGTACCAATGTAGCCCACATTTAACCCACATTTAACCCACATGGGACCCACATGGTCATACTGGCTGGCTGTCATTACTCTCAGACATATTAAAGGATTATTCCAGATAATAATCAGAGCACTAATCAGTGGTGTTGGCAGCTGCAGCCTCACTCTGAACTTTGACTTTTCTCAAGTTGAAAGAAGGAAGGGGGATGGAGGAAAGAAAGAAGGAAGGAACGAAGGAAGGGAGGAAAGAGAGAGGAAGGAAAGAAGGAACAGTTAAAACAGGCGAGGTCAATTTGACCCGGGAGGACGACAGGAAGATTAACCCACTTACATCCATTATGGGGTTCATACAGTCAGCCCACATTGGCTTCACATGTGGGCCCATGTTACTGAAACCATGTGGGACCAATGTAGCCCACATTTAACCCATATGGGACCCACATGGCCATGCTGGCTGACTGTCTTTACTCTCAGACATATTAAAGTCTTATTCCAGATAATAATCGGAGCACTAATCAGTGTTGTTGGCAGCTGCAGCCTCACACTGAACTTTGACTTTTCTCAAGTTGAATTCAAGTTAAATAATTTCACACTTAGAAAATAAACGTCGTTTCCATTCCTGACAGCCACACACACAAGAATCTATATATTTGTATTCCCTCTGGAGATTCAGGCAGAGTTCAGCAGCAGAAAACTGTCTCAACAGTCACATCTCAATGAAGCACTTCCTCCGTCAGTGACTTCGGGGGTTTTTAGTCATTAAGGGTTAATTAAAGGGTTATTCTGCACCTGTTAGCCGATAAGAGCCGGACTCTCCATTACCGGCCGACTGGGAGCAACGAGTGGCAATCATCACGTTCCCAATGGAGCCGCCACCGCCGCCGCTGCTGCTGCTGCTGGAGACAATTTACCTGCTGCAGTGCACTCTGGGAAAACATCGGCGCCCCTCTCCTCACTGACACATGTGATTAACGGGGGACGGCTCTCTATTGACACGTCTGTTTTTTAGCATTAGTGCTTCTCCTCTCTGTGAATGTGCTGACAGCTGCTGTGCAACATAATGACTGTGACCTGCTCTGCACGATGCATTCACTGAACGCAGAGTTTTCACGTAAAAACTGTAATTGGCAGAAAAATGTTTCCAGTGTCTGTTTTTGTCAGGATGGAAAGAATCCTCTCAAAGCTCATGGGAGCGAGTTAGAAATGGAAAAGCTCCACGAGAAGCAGAAGGGTTAATGTGTTTGTCATGGAAATTATCTGAAAGCACAAAGATGACATTAAAGCTGCAAGTGGCTCAGTCTGTTGACAGAAACATGCTCGAGGCAGATTGGATAATGCATGTTGGAGGTATATAAGCACTTCCTGTTGTATGGCGAAACATCAAAAATCGCCCCACCGCCACACCCACCAGGTATAACAGAGGAGAAAGATTTTGGTAACTTTTGATCTCCAAATTCTTAAGATGATACTGAGTGAATTTGAAGTTGGTCGGGTTAAATCTCTTGGAGGCGTTTGTTAATGTTTGAGTCGTGGAAATGGTGGTAATGGTGGAAAAATGGCGCCAAAATCTAAAATTCAAATCAAAATGAGTGTCTTCCTGTTGGAGTTAGGGTTTGGCTCCAAGAGGCTTTTTTGTGCGTCTTTACATGATGTATATTTGCACTGAATTTCGTTCATCTATGTCAATCTTGAGGGAGGGGCTCAATTTTCTTAATTTGTCTTAATAAGTCCAGTAACACTCACAGCTGTGGGCACTTCTAATGGAACAAGGAAGCAGCCGTCAACATGGCAGCTTAAAATTTTAAGCCCCTCCCTCCAGATTGATGTAGGTGGATGAAATTCAGTGCACACATGTATCAGGACCAGACGCACAGAAAAGCATCTTGGAGCCATAACCTAAATCCAACAGGAAGTCAGACATTTCAATTCGAATATTTGATTTTGGCGCCATTTTCCCCACTATTTTGATTCAAATTGCGATTTTGGCGCCATTGTATTGCCATTTCCACCCCTCGTACTCCTCCAAGAGATTTAACACCACTGACTTTGAATTTGCTCAGTGTCATATTCAGATATAAGTGATGAAAACTTATCAAAATCTTAAGTATTCGTTACAGCTGTTGGGCGTGGCAGTGTGGCGAATTTCGATGTTTCACCATAAAACAGGAAGTCCTGGCAAAATGGCTCCACTAGGCTGCATAGAAAATTAAGAAAATGTAGCCCCTCCCTCCAGATTGACATAGGTGAATGAAATTTGGTAAACATATATATCATGATTAGATACACAAAAAAAGCCTCTTGGAGCCATAACCTAAATCCAAAAGAAAGCCACCTATATGGCTTCGAATTTGCAATTTTTCATTTTTTCGCCCTTTTTTTGCCATTTCCACGCCTCGTACTTTAATGAACTCCTCCTAGAGATTTAACATCACTGACTTTAAATTTGCTCAGTGTCATATTCAGATATAAGTGATGAAAACTTTTGAAAATCGTAAGTATTCGTTACAGCTGTTGGGCGTGGCAGCGCTGCGAAATTTCAATGTGTCGCCATTAAACAGGAAGTCCTGGCAAAATGGCTCCACTAGGCTGCATAGAAAATTAAGAAAATGTAGCCCCTCCCTCTAGATTGATGTAGGTGAATGAAATTTGGTACATATATGTTTCATGACCAGATGCACAAAAAAGTCTCTTGGAGCCATACCTTAAGTACAACAGGAAGTCAACTATATTGATTCGAATTTGCAATTTTTTCGTTTTTTCGCTATTCGCTATTTCCACGCCTCGTACTTTACCAAACTCCTCCTACAGATTGAACCCTACTGTCTCCAAATTAACACAGTGTCATCTTCAGACCTTAGAGATGAAAAGTTATTAAAGATCTTGAGTTTTTGTGATACCTAGTGGGCGTGGCGGTGCAGCAAATTTCAATATCCGTCAACACCACACTCAATAAAAGGATGATTTCATTGTTCTTGCTGCTGTGAAGTGAAACACGCTGACTGAGCTGAGCTGAGCCGAGCTGAGCTGAGAGGAATCTGATGATGTTTCTCTTCTTCTTCTTCTTCTTCTTCGTCTCTAATAAACATACAAACTGACTCATAATATTACCGCCATTAGTCGACTATTTCACCAGCAGAGTGAGAAAGTTCAACGGCTGTCTGCTGTTCTCATCAAACGGGAATAATTTAAAAAGGCTCAGAAGAAGAGATGGCTGTGTGTGTGTGTGTGTGTGTGTGTGTGTGTGTGTGTGTGTGTGTGTGTGTGTCAGTAATTAACAGGATTTCCGTCCACAGCTACTCAAAGGTCGTGAGCGAGGAGATGTGTGTGTGTGTGTGTGTGTGTGTGTGTGTGTGTGTGTGTGTGTAAAAGTTGAGCATTCGATGGCTTTTTGGGTGTGTGAGCATGAATGAAGAGAACTGTGTGTGTGTGTGTGTGTGTGTGTGTGTGTGTGTGTGTGTGTGTGTGTGTGTGTGTTCACCCTCTGTGCTTCCTCTAATTAGCGCTGGCTGTAAATATTTCATGTTGGACAGCAGAGCAGCAGACGATGCTAACAGCCTGCTAACTCGCTGCAGTTTGCTGCTTTAAAGACGAGAAACGTTTAAAAAGAGAAAAATCACACGGAGCAGATTTTATGATTATTAATAATAATTACTCCACAGTTTGATTTATAGTCTCATGATGGAAATGATAATTAGTTTTAGTCCAATTTAAACCTTTAGATTTTTGTTTTAGTGAATGCTGTGATCTCACCTTTAACCCTCCTGTTGTACTTGAGGAAAGGAAGAAGGAAGGGAGGGAGGGAAAGAAGAAAGGAAGGATTGAAGGAAAGGAGGGAGGAAGGAAAGGAGGGAAGGAAAGAAGGACGGAAGGCAGAAAGGAGGAAGGAAGAAAGAACAAAGGAAAGAAGGAAGGATTGAAGGGAGGAAAGGATTGAGGAAGGAAAGAAGGAAGGAAGGTAGAAGGGAGGAAGGAAGAAAGAAGAAAGGAAAGAAGGACGAAGGAAGGATGGAAGGTAGGATGGAGGGAGAAAGGAAAAGAGGAAGGGAGGAAGGAAGGAAAGAAGGAGGGAGGGAGGAAGGAAGGATTGAAGGGAGGAAAGGATGGAGGAAGGAAGGAGGGAAGGAAAGAAGGAAGGAAGGTAGGTAGAAGGGAGGGAGGAAAGGAAGGAAGGAAGGACGGAGGAAGGAAGGAAGGACGGAGGAAGGAAGGAAGGAGGGAGGGAGGAAGGACGAAGGAAGGAAGGAAGGAAGGTAGGATGGAGGGAGAAAGGAAAAGAGGAACGGAGGAAGGAAGGATGGAGGGAGGGAGGAAGGAAGGAAAGGAGGGAGGAGGGAAGGAAAGAAGCAACAGTTAAAACAGACGGGGTCAATTTGACCCGGGAGGACGACAGGAGGGTTAATAAGTATGATTAGAGTTTTCCATCAGTTTGCTACTAGAGCACAAAATGCTACGCTAACAGGTTGTTCTTATAAAGCTATAAGCCACAGAT
>NW_026518642.1:20000-22500 GCF_027409825.1 Scomber japonicus | reverse complement strand
CGTCTGAATGAAACATAAAACCGTTAAATGTGATAAAAGGATCTAAAAGGGTTAGGGTCTCAAAGGGTTAGGGTCTCAAAGGGTTAGGGTCTCAAAGGGTTAGGGTCTAAAAGCCGTAAGTAGCTTTTTATTTATTTTCGTGTTTTTTGTTGAAACGTCAGAAGCAACAAAGCAGCTTGATTCAGGCTGCAGGTTGTAATCTGCTCAGACTCTGCAGGACGCCATGTGCACCAGGATAAACTTAAACATATATATACACTTTATTTTAATACTTTAATGTTTCCTAAAGTGGAGATACAACTCATAAAATATAAAATATACTAAATATGTTTTAAATTATTTGTGGAACTGTTTTACTTTTTAGGTACAAATGAGAAAACGAGTAACATTAAAATAAATTAACCTTCCTGTCGTTCTCCCAGGTTAAATTGACCCCGTCTGTTTTGACTGTTCCTTCCTTCCTTCTTTCCTTCCTTCCTCCCTCCCTCCCTCCTTTCCTTCCTTCTGTCTGTCCTTCCTCCGTCCCTCCCTCCCTCCTTTCCTCCCTTCCTTCCTTCTGTCTGTCCTTCCTCCGTCCCTCCCTCCCTCCCTTCCTTCCTTCTGTCTGTCCTTCCTCCGTCCCTCCCTCCCTCCTTTCCTTCCTTCTGTCTGTCCTTCCTCCCTCCTTCTCTCTTTCCTTCCTTCCTCCTTGTCTCTTTCTTTCCTCCCCATTACCTTCCTTCTTTCCTTCCTCCCTCCCTCCTACCTTCCTTCTTTCCTTTCCTCCCTTCCTTCCTCCCTCCTTTCCTTTCCTTCTTTCTTTCCCTCCTTCCTCTATCCTTTCCTTTCTTCTTTCCTCTGTCCTTCTTTCCTTCCTCCCTCCTTTCCTCCCTTCTTTCCTTGACTCGAGGACAACAGGAGGGTTAATGAAAGCATAATTACATATACCAACATCAACTAAAATAAGTAATAAGTAATAAAACTATTTCAATGACTTCATCAAAGTAATGTAACTTATTACATTTGATTTTGACCAATAGATATTTGATGAATAAAGTGAGTTTAATTGGTACTGTGACTCCATTTAAGCCCATGTCATGATTTATTTACTAAATATAAAGAAAAATATTGATTTCAAAGAATTAAAAAACAGTAATATATGTATTCAGTAACATGTTAAATATTAAAAAATGAGCCTAATCTTAAAAGGTGTGACTTCAGATGTATCCTGATTTTGTCTCATTAACTATAACGCATAACACTCTAATTCATTTCCTAATTAAATAACATAAAGCCATGTTACTGTACACCTACTATAAATCATACTCTCTCCTCTAATATCTAATATCTCTGTGATGGTCACATGACGCCGCTCATATTAGTCACGGAGCGTTTTTAACCTCAACATTCAAAAACATGTCAGTAATTCAGTGATTCATGCTTTCTAATAGTTTCGCTTCCTCTAATAAATCAGCTGACAGCGAGGATCTCTCTCTCTCTCTCTCTCTCTCTCTCTCTGTTTGTGTGCGTATGACTGAAACTCGCCCACATACTGAGCGTGAGAGGGTTTTCTGATCTGAAGATGATTAACGATGACAACTCAGGAACTTTCAACAACGTTCGTCTGGCTCAAACTAGTTCGTGACGTCAAGAGTGTTTGATGAATCTTTCTAAGAACAGTCGAGTTTTAGGAGAAAATTATGCAAATGTTCCTGCCTGAGGCTCCAACTCTGACGCTGAGGGCTCCATCTAGCGGTCGGTGGACAGTGGATCATCTTCCTGCGCCCCACGTTGTCTAAATAGCAAATGCACCAGTCTGTGCACCTATGGGCGTTTGGTTCCCAAAGTGGGGGGGGACAGAACCATTGGGGAGGGGGGGGGGGGGGGGGGGGGGGTTAGGGTTAGGGACACTGTGACTGGGCTCCCACGTAAACGTAAAGCCAGACCTCTGAAGTCTCACGCATAGACTGTATAAAAGAAATGGACGTAACATCCGTGACGTCACCCATTGGTTTGTGGACTGCTGCTCAGAAGCCAATAGTTTCTAATCTAGGCAGCGCCATCTTGAAAATTTCAGGTGCATGCTGGGAAAAATAAAAACACGGATTCTACTTATATGGGCATGAGGCGGCGGGGGCCATGGGCGGAGCGGGGAGGTTGCTATGGTTACGAGGGCTGGATCTCGAGGACATTGGTCAATCAACCTGTCAATCAGGACGTAGCCACGCCCTAATGCATACCCTGCTTTATCGTCACATATAAAATCAGGAGGCCAAAATGTCCCAAATGAACATCATACTGCATTGAAGAAGGCTTTAAACTAGTGATTGAGACCATAAACACATTTTGAAAACGTTTACTGAGGTTAGAAATCAAGTGAGAATTTGGTGAATTCTCCATTGACTTGTATAGAGACGGTCGCCCCCTGGTGGCCTTTTGATAGAATGCAGCTCTAAAGATCAAATAAAGTAAAAGTGTGACTCACTCTTGAATGCTGGATACATGGGGACGGTGTTGGTGA
>NW_026518642.1:0-15000 GCF_027409825.1 Scomber japonicus | reverse complement strand
CTCCCTCCTTCCTTCATCCTTTCCTCCCTCCTTCCTTCATCCTTTCCTCCCTCCTTCCTTCATCCTTTCCTCCCTCCTTCCTTCATCCTTTCCTCCCTCCCTCCTTAGTCCTTTCCTTCCTTCTCCTTTCCTCCCTCCTTCCTTCATCCTTTCCTCCCTCCCTCCTTAGTCCTTTCCTCCCTCTCTCCTTAGTCCTTTCCTCCCTCCCTCCTTAGTCCTTTCCTCCCTCCTTACTCCTTTCCTTCTTTCTCCTTTCCTTCCTTCTCCTTTCCTTACTTCTCCTTTCCTTCCTTCTCCGCCTTTCCTCCCTTCCTTCTCTCCTTACTGCCTCGGAGACTGTAGAAACTGGAAAGCACAGTGAACAAGTTGGAGAAAGTTGATAGAAACCAGATTCATGGGAATGAAAAACACATTTCAAACAAGCTGCACTTAACCACACTATCCTTCCTTCCTTCCTTCCTCCCTCCCTCCTAAATCCTTTCCTTCCTTCCTTCCTCGTTTCCTTTCCTTTCCTTCCTTCCTTCCTCCCTCCCTCCTAAATAATTTCCTTCCTTCCTTCCTCCCTCCTAAATCCTTTCTTTCTTTCCTTCTGTCCCTCCCTCCCTCCTTACTCCTTTCCTCCCTCCTCAATCCTTTCCTTCCTACCCTCCCTCCCTCCTTACTCCTTTCCTCCCTTCCTTCCTTCCTCCCTCCCTCCCTCCCTCCTTACTCCTTTCCTCCCTTCCTTCCTCCCTCCCTCCCTCCCTCCCTCCTAAATCCTTTCCTTCCTTCCTTCCCTCCTTCCTTCCTTTTCTCCCTCCTTAATCCTTTCCTTCCTCCCTCCCTCCTTACTCCTTCCTACTCCTTTCCTTCCCTCCTTACTCCTTTCCTTCCTTCCTTCCTTCCTTCAACCTTTCCTCCCTCCTAACTCATTTCCTTCCTACTCCTTTCCTTCCCTCCTAACTCCTTTCCTTCCTACTCCTTTCCTTCCCTCCTTACTCCTTTCCTTCTTTCCTTCCTTCCTCCCTCCTTCCTTCATCCTTTTCCTCCCTCCTTCCTTCATCCTTTCCTCCCTCCCTCCTTAGTCCTTTCCTCCCTCCCTCCTTAGTCCTTTCCTTCCTTCCTTCTCCTTTCCTTCCTTCTTCCTTCATCCTTTCCTCCCTCCTTCCTTCATCCTTTCCTCCCTCCTTCCTTCATCCTTTCCTCCCTCCCTCCTTAGTCCTTTCCTCCCTCCCTCCTTAGTCCTTTCCTCCCTCCTTACTCCTTTCCTTCTTTCTCCTTTACTCCCTTCTCCTTTCCTTACTTCTCCTTTCCTTCCTTCTCCTCCTTTCCTCCCTTCCTTCTCTCCTTACTGCTTCAGAGACTGTAGAAACTGGAAAGCAGAGTGAACAAGTTGGAGAAAGTTGATAGAAACCAGATTCATGGGAATGGAAAACACATTTCAAACAAGCTGCACTTAACCACACTTTGGTCTCTCTGGCAGCGAGAACAATTGAAGCAAACAAGTGATTATTGTTCTTTGGCTGCTTCTCGTTGGCTAAGTTGAGTCTTCAGTCCACAGAAGAATCCCTCCTTCCCTCCTTCCCTCCTTCCCTCCCTTCCTCCCTACAGTAATTACTACTTAGACAAAGGGTTGATTGTGTTTGTTGCACCACCAACATACACACTTATTTATCCACACAGTGTAAAAGAAACCTTCCCTCCTTCCTTCCTTCCTCCTTTCCTTCCTTCCTCCGTCCTTCCCCCCTTCCTCCCTCTTTTCCTTTCTCCCTCCCTCCCTCCTTCCTTCTTCCTTCCCCCCTTCCTCCCTCCTTTCCTTCCTTCTTCTTCCTCCCTTCCTCTTTTCCTTTCTCCCTGCCTCCCTCCTTCCTTCTTTCCTTCTTCCTTCCTTCCCTCCCTCCCTCCTTCCTTCTTCCTTCCCCCCTTCCTCCCTCCTTTCCTTCCTTCTTCTTTCCTCCCTCATTCCTTCCTTCTTTCCTTCCTTCTTCCTCCCTCCCTCTTTCCTTCTTTCCTCCCTCATTCCTTCCTTCTTTCCTCCGTCCTTCCCCCATCCTTCCTTCCTCCCTCCTCCCTCCTCTTTTCCTTTCTCCCTCCCTCCCTCCTTCCTTCCTTTTCTCCTCCGTCCTTCCCCCCTTCCTTCCTTCCTTCCTCTCTCCTTTCCTTCCTCCCTTCTTTCCTCCATCCTTCGCCCCTTCCTCCCTCCTTTCCTTCCTCCCTTCCCTCCTCCCTCCCTCCTTCCTCCATTCCCTCCTCCCTCCTTTCTTTCCTTCCTTCTTCCTCCCTTCCTCCATTCCCTCCTCCATCCTTTCCTTCCTTCTTCCTCCCTCCTTTCCATCCTTCCTTCCTTCCCTCCTCCCACACAGACTAAAGTGTAAAAGAAACTTACTGTAAGTGTAGAGTCCATCCGGTGCAGGAATGAAGGCTTCGATGATCTGCTCCACTTTGTTCTACGACAGAAAAACACACAAGTTTGTTTAATAACCCTCCTGTTGTCTTCGAGTCAAGGAAGGAAGAGAGGAAAGGAAGGAAGGAAGGGAGGAGGGAAGGGAGGAAGGATGAAAGAAGGAAGGTAGGAAGGAGGGAAGGGAGGAAGGAAGAAGGAAAGAAGGTAGGAGGGAGAGAGGAAAGAAGAAAGGAGAGAGGAGAAAAGGAAGGAAGGAGGGAGGAAGGAAGGATGGGGGAAGGACGGAGGAAAGAAGGAAGGAAGGAAGGAAGGAAAGAAGGAAGGAAGGAAGGAAGGGAGGAAAGAAGGAAGGAAGGTAGGAGGGAGGGAGGAAAGAAGAAAGGAGGGAGGGAGGAAGGAAGGATGGAGGAAAGAAGGAAGGAAGGAAGGGAGGGAAGGAAGGAGGAAGGAAGGACGGAGGAAAGACGGAAGGACGGAGGAAAGACGGAAGGAAGGAAGGTGGGAGGGAGGGAGGGAGGGTGGGAAGGGAGGAAGGAGGAAGGGAGGAAGGAAGAAGGGAGGAAGGAAGAAGGAAGGAAAAGAGGGGGAAGGAAGGAAGGGGGGAAGGACGGAGGAAAGAAGGAAGGAAGGGAGGAAAGAAGGAAAGAAGGAAGGAAGGTAGGAGGAATGGAGGACAGAGGAAAGAAGGAAGGGAAGAAGGAAGGACGGAGGAAAGAAGGAAGGAAGGAAAGAGGGAGGGAAGGAGAAAGGAAAAGAGGAAGGGAGGAAGGGAGGAAGGAAGGAAAGAAGGAAGGGAGGAAAGAGAGAGGAAGGAAAGAAAGAGAGGAAGGTTCAGTGTTAAATGAGCTGCAAATCCTCTACAATCACTTATATTTCATCTGATGTTAGACACGACATTTTTGCAAAGTCCTGACCTCGTCGTCACAGCTGCAGCCGAGGTCGTGAGTCACCGCGGCGTCAGAGGGGGACGTTGGCGTCGGAGCCGTCACTTCCTCTGGCATGCTGGGAAAGAACGGCGGGTTCTTCAGCATGTCGTTCAGGCTGCCGTACGTGCCGTTGTTTGGAGCCGGCTTCAGTCCTAACAAGTCTGTGGCAGTGAGTTCATTCACAAAAAGAAAAGGAAAAAAAAACTGTGACTTGGTAAATGTTGGGGATTAATCGACCAGGTTTCATCTTGAAGTGAGAAAGAGTTTTTTTCTTTTTAAACTCAACAAAACAAAGACTAAAAACTTTGCCATAACTTCAACTACTATATATATTTAACATGTTACATCAAACATATTGTTTTAGGATCCCAGCCAGCATGTCCATGTGGGCCCCATAAGGGTTCAATTTGGGCTGCAAATATGGGTCCCAACTGGGTTTGTCCACAGTTTCCATGGTAACCCCTCCTGTGTTTACCTATATGGGCTTCAAGTGGGTTCTGACTGGGTTTTAGCTTGGGCTCAACTGGGTGAGACTCATGTATGTTTGCCCATATGGGGTCTAAGTGGGATCAGAATGGACTTTAAATGGAGCCCATTTAGCCAGCCCACATGGACTCACATGTGGGGTCCATGTTACTGAA
Organism: Scomber japonicus; assembly: GCF_027409825.1. Classification (NCBI taxonomy): domain Eukaryota; kingdom Metazoa; phylum Chordata; class Actinopteri; order Scombriformes; family Scombridae; genus Scomber; species Scomber japonicus. The sequence continues at coordinate 11,050 of NW_026518642.1, read as the reverse complement.
ACAATATGGGGCCCATACAATTTCCCCTGTTCATGCCCATGCTCGCTTAGCCCACTTATATCCCTATGGGGCTCATACAGTCAGCCCACATGGACTTCACATATGGGACCCATGTTACTGAAACCATGTGGGACCTGCAAAAATTGCCCAGTTCAAACCCATACTCAGTACCCAAGTAGCCCACGTGGACATGCTGCTTGGGATACGAGGCTGAGAATACATCCAATGAAAATGTTTTGCAGGATAATACTCATTTTAAAAATGTGGTGGTCCTTTCCAAACCAGCATATTATAACATCACTTTACAGAATGTCTGTTACTACTAAAGTCACAGGAATTCAAACAAAAATCATCAAATTTAACACAAAATCAACAAATCATATATTCTCACCACACATGACGTTGTATAATTCTATATTTTCAAACTCTGGCACCATTTTCTGGAACTTAAAGTGCGGACCGTGGCCCATGAAGATCGTCTAAAGAGAAATAAAAGAGAAGTGTACACATTTAGACTGGGAAGAGTTCAGCAGGTTTGTAAATTAGTGATAAAATGCAATGATTGTGTAAAACAACAAGACTAAAATGTTGCTAGAAGAAGCAATTTGCAGACGATGTGGTGGTGTTTTCTGCAGTACAATAACAGTTTTTACAACCTGTGGAAGACTCACAGATAAAGATAATCGTGTTTAGCATGAGGAACCATTAAGATAAGCTTTTGATTTTGTTCTGGAGCCACTTGTTCACATTCAAAACATCTACAATGAAACAGGAGTAAACACAATTTAGGGAGTATTTTTGGGTTTATCTTAACCCTACTGTCCTCCTGAATGGAGGAAGAAGGAAGGAAAGGAGGGAGAAAGAAGGAAGGAAAGGAGGGAGGAATGAAGGTGGGAAGGAAGGAGGGAAGGAAGGAAGAAAGGAAGGAAAGAAGGAAGGAAGGAAGGAGGGAAGGAAAGGAGGGAGGAAGGAAAGGAGGGAAGAAAAGGAGGGATGAAGGAAGGAGGGAAGGAAAGGAGGGAGGAAGGAACAGAAGGAAGGAATGAGGGAAGGAAGGAAGGAAGGAAGGAAGGAAGGAAGGAAGGAAGGGAGGAAGGAAGGACGGAATGGAAAAAGAAAGGCAGAAAGGAAGGAAGGAAGGGAACTCTCTCCCACCAGACATTCTATGGAACCCTGCCACCAGACATTCTATGGAACCCTGCCACCAGACATTCTATGGAACTCTCTCCTACCAGACATTCTACGGAACTCTCTCCCACCAGACATTCTATGGAACTCTCTCCTACCAGACATTCTATGGAACTCTCTACGGAACTCTCTCCCACCAGACATTCTATGGAACTCTCCCAACAGACATTCTATGGAACTCTCTCCTACCAGACATTCTATGGAACTCTCTACGGAACTCTCTCCCACCAGACATTCTATGGAACTCTCCCAACAGACATTCTACGGAACTCTCTCCCACCAGACATTCTACGGAACTCTCCTCCCACCAGACATTCTATGGAACTCTCTACGGAACTCTCTCCTACCAGTCATTCTATGGAACTCTCTACGGAACTCTCCCACCAGACATTCTACGGAACCCTCTCCCACCAGACATTCTATGGAACTCTCTACGGAACTCTCTCCCACCAGACATTCTACGGAACTCTCTCCTAACAGACATTCTACGGAACTCTCTCCCACCTGACGTTCTACGGAACTCTCCTCCCACCAGACATTCTACGGAACTCTCCTCCCACCAGACATTCTATGGAACTCTCCTCCTACCAGACATTCTATGGAACTCTCCCATCAGACATTCTATGGAACTCTGCCACCAGACATTCTATGGAACTCTCTCCTACCAGACATTCTACGGAACTCTCTCCCACCAGACATTCTAGAACTCTCTCCCACCAGACATTCTGTGGAACTCTCTCCCACCAGACATTCTAGAACTCTCTCCCACCAGACATTCTAGAACTCTCTCCCACCAGACGTTCTATGGAGCTCTCTCCCACCAGACATTCACACTTCAGACTCTTTCTCCACCTTTAAATCCTGCCTGAAAACGTACCTATTCAGAGTGGCATACTCTATCTCCCATTAACTATGTAATCTTTATTCTTGTTTATTTATTGTACTAATGCACTTTGTAGTCACATTCATATTTATTCTTTATCTTTGCACTAAATGTCACCTGATTTATATTGTTTGATGTGCTGTTGGTGTGTTATATGTGCTTTGAAAGGCGCCTTTAAATAAAATGCATTATTATTATTATTATTATTATTATTATTATTATTATTATTATTATTATTATTATTATTATTACCCTCATGCTGGTTATCTTGTTGTCGAAGCCATGGTCACCAAAGAATCCACATCGAGTCCTCAATCTTTCAGGCATTTTCCTGAAACAAGTGCAAATATATCATTTTAAAATGATTTTCCAACAATGAGTCTATCATTCTTCAGAGTTACTGTATATCTTTAGACTTCATTATTGTTTTGTTTGTGATTTATTTATTATGTGAAGCAGCTGCTGTAACATTTCTAATCAATCTACCAAGGCATTCATTTATATCCTAATTGTACAAATGTAATAATTATTCAAACATAACGTGTGACAGGGTTAGTAATCGAGAGACTACCTGGCGATGTGCCACTTCCTCTCCATCAACAGGTGAACGTCCTCGATCCTGCGGTTGTTGGCGTAGTGAAGCCTCTTGGGTAAATTCTGCTTCAGGTACGGCTTGAAGTGCTGAGTCGGCATTTTACACTGAAACAACAAAAACGGAGGTGAATGACCTGATCTCTTTTTCTCTCTCCCACGCAGACAAACACAGGCGATGTTGAAGGTTGTTACTGTAATACTCACAGTGAGATTTGCAACCACAACCTTGGGATCATCTGGAAAAGAGAAACATCCAGTTAGAAGTGTTTAATTTAATAGGAGAAAAAAACAGCTGATGCAATCCTCTATTAAAACCATTCATCATCATCTTACATGTGGTGGATTTGGGGTCTCGGGGTCGTATTCTGCCCAGCGAGCCCGGGATCAGCATGATTTCGTCTATATTGAGCGGGTAGCTGCTGAGAAACTCTGTCCTGTCACAGTGAGCCTCTTCCATACCTGAGAGACAAGAAGGAAAGGTGTTTATTATTATTAGTATTATTAATATTAAAGTGTCAGTTCACCAAGTAACATGTTTTCTCATCTTCTTTTCTGTTCATGCGGAGAGTTGTGGATTTAGATAAAAATAGGTAGGTAGGTAGGTAGTTAGGTAGGTACATACATAGGTATGTAGGTAGGTAGGTAGGTAGTTAGGTAGGTACATACATAGGTAGGTAGGTATGTAGGTATGTAGGTAGGTAGGTAGTTAGGTAGGTAGATAGGTATGTAGGTAAGTAGGTAGGTAGTTAGGTAGGTAGGTAGGTAGGTAGGTAGATAGGTACGTAGGTAGGTAGTTAGGTAGGTACATAGGTATGTAGGTAGGTAGGTAGGTAGGTAGGTAGGTATATAGGTATGTAGGTAGATAGGTAGGTAGGTAGGTAGTTAGGTAGGTACATAGGTATGTAGGTAGGTAGGTAGTTAGGTAGGTACATAGGTATGTAGGTAGGTAGGTAGTTAGGTAGGTACATAGGTATGTAGGTAGGTAGGTAGGTAGGTAGGTAGGTAGGTAGGTAGGTAGATAGGTAGGTAGGTAGGTAGGTATATAGGTAGGTAGGTACGTAGTTAGGTAGGTAGGTATATAGGTATGTAGGTAGGTAGGTAGTTAGGTAGGTAGGTAGGTATATAGGTAGGTAGGTACGTAGTTAGGTAGGTAGGTATATAGGTATGTAGGTAGGTAGGTAGTTAGGTAGGTAGGTAGGTAGGTACGTAGTTAGGTAGGTAGGTATATAGGTATGTAGGTAGGTAGGTAGTTAGGTAGGTAGGTAGGTATATAGGTAGGTAGGTACGTAGTTAGGTAGGTAGGTATATAGGTATGTAGGTAGGTAGGTAGTTAGGTAGGTAGGTATATAGGTAGGTAGGTACGTAGTTAGGTAGGTAGGTATATAGGTATGTAGGTAGGTAGGTAGTTAGGTAGGTAAATAGGTATGTAGGTAGGTACATAGGTAGGTAGATAGGTATGTAGGTAAGTAGGTAGGTAGTTAGGTAGGTAGGTAGGTAGGTAGGTAGATAGGTACGTAGGTAGGTAGTTAGGTAGGTACATAGGTATGTAGGTAGGTAGGTAGGTAGGTAGGTAGGTAGGTATATAGGTATGTAGGTAGATAGGTAGGTAGGTAGGTAGTTAGGTAGGTACATAGGTATGTAGGTAGGTAGGTAGTTAGGTAGGTACATAGGTATGTAGGTAGGTAGGTAGGTAGGTAGGTAGGTAGATAGGTAGGTAGGTAGGTAGGTATATAGGTAGGTAGGTACGTAGTTAGGTAGGTAGGTATATAGGTATGTAGGTAGGTAGGTAGTTAGGTAGGTAGGTAGGTATATAGGTAGGTAGGTACGTAGTTAGGTAGGTAGGTATATAGGTATGTAGGTAGGTAGGTAGTTAGGTAGGTAGGTAGGTACGTAGTTAGGTAGGTAGGTATATAGGTATGTAGGTAGGTAGGTAGTTAGGTAGGTAGGTAGGTATATAGGTAGGTAGGTACGTAGTTAGGTAGGTAGGTATATAGGTATGTAGGTAGGTAGGTAGTTAGGTAGGTAGGTAGGTATATAGGTAGGTAGGTACGTAGTTAGGTAGGTAGGTATATAGGTATGTAGGTAGGTAGGTAGTTAGGTAGGTAAATAGGTATGTAGGTAGGTACATAGGTAGGTAGATAGGTAGGTAGATAAGTAGATAAGTACATAGGTAGGTAGATAGGTAGGTAGGTAGGTACATAGGTAAGTACATAGGTAGATAGGTAGTTAGGAAGGTATGTACTTTGGTAGGTAGGTAAGTAAGTAGGTAGGTAGGAAGATAGGTAGGTACGTCGTTAGGTAGGTAGGTACATAGATAGGTAGGTGGGTAGATAGGTAGGTAAGTAGATAGGTAGGTAGGTACGTAGGTAGGTACGTAGGTAGTTAGGTAGGTACATAGGTATGTAGGTAGGTACATAGTTAGGTAGATAGGTAGGTAGATAAGTAGATAAGTACATAGGTAGGTAGGTAGGTAGGTAGGTAGGTAGGTACATAGGTAAGTACATAGGTAGATAGGTAGTTAGGAAGGTATGTACTTTGGTAGGTAGGTAAGTAAGTAGGTAGGTAGGAAGATAGGTAGAAGAAAAATGTGCATTTTTACAAAAAGTCTGCAAAATAGGCTGAAACATGAAAACATCTGGGAAGGTAGGTAGGTTTGTAGGATAGATAGATTTAAAGTTGTTTGGAGGTCCTGCTGCAGCCTCTGCTGTAAAGGTTATTCTGGGCTCGTACCGTGGTCTCCTACGACGATGACATTCACACAGCGATGCAGGTTCATCTGCTTCAGACCGTTCATCAGCTGACCGATGATGTTATCGATCTCCCTCAGCGGGTTGTCCAGCTAAAAAATCAGACGGGATCAAACACACAAGATAAAACACTCTGGAGGTGTTTGTGACAGACAGTTTTAACGATGTCTCCCGTCTCAGTCTCACCTCGCTGCTGAGCGGTCCCAGTCGATGTCCGAAGGTGTCGGGCTGCTCTGAGTGGACGGCATAAACATACGGCCTGGAGACAGAGCAGACACATCAAACCTTCTTCACCTGCTGCTTCACTACACTATAAATACACTTATCAGCTCGTTGACCCCCATCATTGACCCAGCATCCGCTCTACACTCAAAATACTTTGTCTTTTATCTGTACAGAGACACTTTACCACTCTCCGACACTCCTGACTAAAAATAAGAGCACTTAGAGTCCCTTCAAGACAATGCATTAACCCTCCTGTCGTCCTCGAGTCAAGGAAGGAAGTTAGGAAGAAGAAGAAGGAAGGAAAGGAGGGAGGAGGAAGGAAGGAATGGAGGGAGAAGGAAGGAAAGGAGGGAGGAGGAAGGAAGAGAGAAAGAAGGAAGGAAGGTTGGAGGGAGGGAGGAAAGAAGGAGGGAAGGAAAGTAGGAAAGTAGGTGGGAGGGAGGAAAGAAGGAAGGAGGGAGGGAGGGTGGGAAGGAAGGTAGGTAGGTGGGAGGGAGGAAAGAAGGAGGGAAGGAAAGTAGGAAAGTAGGTGAGAGGGAGGAAAGAAGGAAGGAGGGAGGGAGGGTGGGAAGGAAGGTAGGTAGGTGGGAGGGAGGAAAGAAGGAGGGAAGGAAGGTAGGTAGGAGGGAGGAAAGAAGGAGGGAAGAAAGGAAGGAGGGAGGGAAGGTAGGAAAGTAGGTGGGAGGGAGGAAAGAAGGAAGGAGGGAGGGAGGGTAGGAAGGAAGGGAGGTAGGTGGGAGGGAGGAAAGAAGGAGGGAAGGAAGGTAGGTAAGAGGGAGGAAAGAAGGAGGGAAGGTAGGAAAGTAGGTGGGAGGGAGGAAAGAAAGAAGGAAGAACGGAAGGAAGGAAGGAAGGAAAGAAGGAAGGAAGGAAGGAAGGTCCATTCTCAGTGTGTGTGTGTTGGAGGCTTCAGGTTGAAAAGCAGGACACACCTCACATCATCGGGTAAATGCAGCCAGCGCAGGATGGTTAAAATCCTCCTCTCCAAAGGAATCACCCTGGAAACAGAACACGGCCGTTAATGATTAAGAAGAAGAAGAAGAAGAAGAAGAAAGATGTCAGGTTAAAATAAAACAGACCAACGTTTCCTCACAGTGTAAATCTGTAATGCTCGACTTACTGAGTTCAAGTTACATTTAGTGTTGATTTTAGAGTTTTCCCAGAATGAAGACTACATTTCCCATGAGGCATCACTAATGGTTTTTAAACACAGGCATCATGAGGAATGTTTCTTAAGTTAGAGGTTCATTGTAGTGACTCTAAATCAGGGGTGTCAAACATGCGGTCTGAGGGCCAGAACCGGCCCGCCGAGGGGCCCACTTTCCCTCCTGTGTTCTTGTCCTTCCTTCTTTCCATCTGTCCTTCCTTCTTTCCCTCCTTCCATCTGTCCTTTCTTCCTCCCTTCCTTCCGTCTGTCCATCCGTCCTCATTACCTTCCTTTTTTTCCTTATTCGTTCCTTCCTTCCTTCCATCAGTCCTCCCTCCCTACCTTCCTTCCTTCTGTCCTTCCTTCCGTCTGTCTGTCCGTCCTTCCTACCTTCCTTTTTTCCTTTCTTCCTTCCATCTGTCCTTCATACTTTCCCTCCTTCCTTTCTTCCTTCTTTCTTTCCTTCCATCTGTCCTCCCTACCTTTCTTCCTTCTGTCCTTCCTTCCATCTGTCCTTCCTCCCTACCTTCCTTTCTTCCTTCCTTCCATCTGTCCTTCCTCCCTACCGTCCTTTTTTCCTTTCTTCCTTCCTTGCTTGCATCTGTCCTTCCTCCCTATCGTCCTTTTTTTCCTTTCTTCCTTCCATCCTTCCATCTGTCCTTCCTCCCTTTCTTCATATATCCTTCCTACCATCCTTCTTTCCTTCCTTTTGTCTGTCTTTCCTTTCTTCCCTTCTTATTTCCTTCCTTCCTTCCTTCCTTCCTTCCTTCCTTCCATCTGTCCTTCCTCCCTTTCTTCACATATCCTTCCTACCTTCCTTCTTTCCTTCCTTTTGTCTGTCTTTCCTTTCTTCCCTTCTTATTTCCTTCCTCCCTCCCTTCCTTCCATCTGTCCTTCCTTCCCTTCTGATTTCCTTCCTTCCTTCCTTCCTTCCATCTTTTTAATGATCCGGCCCACATGAGATCAAATTGGTCTGTTTGAGGCCCTTGAATGAAATTGAGTTTGACACCATCTTCAAATTTTACCAATTAAAGGCCCAACTGAACCAATCCAGCTCCTCACAACCTGTTTAAAGGTTAAAACTGTTTATTTTTTCTCTCTTTTCTTTCTTTCCTGCTTTCCTCCCTTTTTTCCTTTCGTCCTTCTGTTCTTCCTTCCTCCCTTCCTTCCATCCTTCAATGTCTGTCTTTCCTTCCTTCCATTCTGATTTCCTTCCATCTGTCCTTCCTCCCTATCTTCCTTTTTTCCTTTCTTCCTTCCTTCCATCTGTCCTTGCTCCCTACCTTCCTTCCTTTCTTCCATCTGTCCTTCCTCCCTACCTTCCTTTTTCCTTTCTTCCATCTGTCTGTCCGTCCTTCCATCTGTCCTTCCTCCCTACCTTCGTTCCTTCCTTCCGTCTGTCTGTCCGTCCTTCCATCTGTCCTTCCTCCCTACCGTCCTTTTTTTCCTTTCTTCCTTCCCTCCTTCCATCTGTCCTTCCTCCCTACCGTCCTTTTTTTCCTTTCTTCCTTCCTTCCTTCCATCTGTCCTTTCTCCCTTCCTTCCTTCCTTCGTTGTGTCCCTCCTTCCTTCGTTCCTTCCTTCCATCTGTCTGTCCGCCCTTCCATCTGTCCTTCCTCCCTACCGTCCTTTTTTTCCTTTCTTCCTTCCCTCCTTCCATCTGTCCTTCCTCCCTACCGTCCTTTTTTTCCTTTCTTCCTTCCTTCCTTCCATCTGTCATTTCTCCCTTCCTTCCTTCCTTCCTTCCTTCGTTGTGTCCCTCCTTCCTTCCTTCCTTCCTTCCTTCCTTCCTTCCTTGCTTCTTTCCCTCCCTCTTTTTATAATCCGGCCCACATGAGATCAAATTGGTCTGTTTGTGGCCCTTGAATGAAATTGAGTTTGACACCTCTGCTTTATATCAAAGTATAGTCCTACTACAAGCTCCAATTCTGATTTTTTCTCTTTCTTTTCTTTCTTTTCTTTCTCTGCTCTGGTTTCACGAGGTTCATGGTAATTATTTCCGATCAGTGGAGCTCAGTGGGGCTCAATAAGCTGGTGTGTGTGTTCAGCCTTGAATGAATCCTCTGTTGTGAGTGAGTGATGTGTGAAGGTATTGTCTTGTGTCTGTGTGTGTTACGTGTTAACTTGTGTTTAGTCCCATTGTCCGTCAGTCTGAGGATGAGAGTGACGAGCTGCTCGGCCTCGACTGCACTCGTGATCGTTAGTAATCTGAAACCAATCCGTCTGCGCCGTCGTTTTAAATAAATAAAGACGGAAAAGCCTCGTTACAAGCTCTGGATATAATAAGAGTATGTTTCATTCTTAACTGATTCATTTTTCAGTCAGTTTAACCCTCCTGTTGTCCTCGAGTCAAGGAAGGAAGGGAGGAAGGAAGGATGGAAGGAAAGGAGGAAGAAGGAAGGATGGAAAGGAGGAAGGACGGGAGGAAGAAGGAAGGATGGAAGGAAGGAAGGAAGGTGGAAAGAAGTTTGAAAGGAAGGTAGGAGGGAGGGAGGAAACAAGGAGGGAGGGAGGGAGATGGAAGGAAAGGCGGGAGGGAGGAAGGAGAGGAAGAAGGAAGGAAATGAGGGAGGGAGGAAGGAAGGAAGAAGGAAGGAAGGAAGGAAGGAGGAAGGAAAGGAGGGAGGGAGGAAGGATGGACAGAAGGGAGGAAGGGAGGAAGAAGGAAGGATGGAAAGGAGGGACGGAGGAAGGAAGAAGGAAGGAAGGAAGGAAAGAAGGAACAGTCAAAACAGACGGGGTCAAATTGACCCAGGAGGACGACAGGAAGTTTAAACAAATCAACTTTATATATTTTTTGGGTATTTCAGAGTTTTAAAAAAAACGTCTGAACGCTTGAATAGACTGAAAACTGTAATCTGGCTTTTCCAAATTTATCTTTGTTCATTTAAACATGGCTTCAAGGTTTTAACTCCAAAATGAGCTCCTTTAATGCTCTTTAGCTTTAACCGTCATCATATTTAACTTCATTTGTTCAACAGTTCACCCAAAATGATGCAAGATGTCTTCCAAGATAACAATCACAGTCATCATAAATAGACCATTTATTATATCTGACCAGTAACCGTGGCTCCATTTATTATATCTGACCAGTAACCGTGGCTCCATTTATTATATTTGACCAGTAACCGTGCCTCCATTTATTATATTTGACCAGTAACCGTGCCTCCATTTATTATATCTGACTAGTAACCGTGCCTCCATTTATTATATCTGACCAGTAACTGTGGCTCCATTTATTATATCTGACCAGTAACCGTGCCTCCATTTATTATACTTGACCAGTAACTGTGGCTCCATTTATTATATCTGACCAGTAACCGTGCCTCCATTTATTATACTTGACCAGTAACTGTGGCTCCATTTATTATATCTGACCAGTAACCGTGGCTCCATTTATTATATCTGACCAGTAACCGTGGCTCCATTTATTATATCTGACCAGTAACCGTGCCTCCATTTATTATATCTGACCAGTAACTGTGGCTCCATTTATTATATCTGACCAGTAACCGTGCCTCCATTTATTATATCTGACCAGTAACCGTGCCTCCATTCATTATATCTGAGCAGTAACCGTGGCTCCATTTATTATGTCTGACCAGTAACCGTGGCTCCATTTATTATATCTGACCAGTAACCGTGGCTCCATTTATTATATCTGAGCAGTAACCGTGGCTCCATTTATTATATCTGACCAGTAACTGTGGCTCCATTTATTATATCTGACCAGTAACCGTGGCTCCATTTATTATACTTGACCAGTAACCGTGGCTCCATTTATTATATCTGACCAGTAACCGTGGCTCCATTTATTATATCTGACCAGTAACCGTGGCTCCATTTATTATATCTGACCAGTAACCGTGGCTCCATTTATTATATCTGACCAGTAACCGTGGCTCCATTTATTATATCTGACCAGTAACCGTGGCTCCATTTATTATATCTGACCAGTAACCGTGGCTCCATTTATTATATCTGACCAGTAACCGTGGCTCCATTTATTATATTTGACCAGTAACCGTGCCTCCTTTTATTATATCTGACCAGTAAACCGTGGCTCCATTTATTATGTCTGACCAGTAACCGTGGCTCCATTTATTATATCTGACCAGTAACCGTGGCTCCATTTATTATATCTGACCAGTAACCGTGGCTCCATTTATTATATCTGACCAGTAACTGTGGCTCCATTTATTATACTTGACCAGTAACTGTGGCTCCATTTATTATACTTGACCAGTAACCGTGCTCCTTTTATTA